>NC_056739.1:223600165-223900165 GCF_019279795.1 Protopterus annectens
TATGGCGAAAACCTGGCTGATATATCTTTTTCATTTCAGTCTTGCAGTCATTACATTTTGGAGTAATTTGCTGGCAGGTGTCCCATGGTCGGCCTGATTAACAAGGTCTTGGGTCTCACGATAAGTTTAACATCCCTTCTTCCATATTTAAGGTCGACAGAATTATAAAACATGTAGCCAGCGCCATTACGCAGTCTTTCTTGCCGTGTGGTGGCGAAAGCAGAAGCAGTTCGCGCAAGTGCAGGTCGGCGAACTCCTGAAATTTTCATTTCGAGTTTGGGAGCAGAAGTCTTCAACTTAAAACTAAGGACCCGTTGGAGCTTTCTGCTCCTTACAATGTCAGTAAAAGTTAATAATTGCATTCTTAGGCCAAATACCTCCACCAAAGATTTTCATTGTACTGTATTCACTTGCCTGAGCCCTGACCAGCGTACCGCCTGCCAGTTTTTGTGGCACTGTTTAATCAGCGCTTTTAGCCCGTCGTCTGTACATTTGCCTCTAAATATTCGGTTCTGTTTAATTATCCAGAAATGGCCGGTCGGATTCCCATCTACGAATTTAGCGCAAAAGAAAGAATGAGGCCGTCAAGGTCAAAACTGCGGCAGTGCTTCTAAGCTGATCGCCAGTTAGCCTTCGATACTCAGAGCGCTAGCAGACCTGATACATACTGACTCACAGGCCTCTGCAGGACCATACAGATCCTGTATGCCATGAGATGCTTCACCACTGGAACCTGGGATAGATCTACCTTGGATGGGTCGGGCCGCTGTGCAGGCACCAACACAAAGGTGTATTGAAATTTTAGACTGTATGTCGTGACTCCACCTTCTACCCTAAGGCTAAATCTCGATCTATGTCCCCAAAATCCGGCGCGCCCAGGCCACATGTTCAGGCCCTATGCCTAAAAACAAATGATCAAAAAATGGCTGAAGATCGTGTTACTCTAATCAGAGGTAGTCATTCCCCCCCTTCTAAGAGCTAGGACTGAGCTTGACTATGAATCTTCTGATCAGGACACTGTTTCTTCTAATTCTTCAGTGACCTGGAATTGTCCATACCTACTTATGAGGATTCTGATGCAGAGTTCATTCCCTCTGCCCCCCACCACCCGACAACTTTTTTTGAGGAAACTCATACTGTAAGGGAGCATTTCCACTGAGAAGGTCGGAATTTCTGTATGAATCTAAAAAGAGCAAGGTTCTTCTCTTACTTCAGCATGGGCTGGCTACCTCCTGTACTAGACGTTTTTGATGTGTTTTCGGAATCCAGTATGGCCTGTTCCCTGCTGCCTCTGGATCTTAGTAAACCCCTGACCATTACAGGGTTCCTGAGTCTCAGTTCCTGTTCAAAAGCCTGTTGGGGATCGAAACCATTTCTTAGGGGCCCAAGGACATTAAGGCTTCTGCCTAAAATCTCTCCCTTCTGATAGAGACTCCAGGAGGGCTCTGGATAGATGGGATAAAAGGTTTATACTTATACAACCTTGATAATCAAAGGCTTTAAACTGCCAATTTCATGCTAACATATCAATAGCATATTATGGGACTGCTTAAACAGAAATGTTGATTTCTGAATGTGTGGAAAATAAGATTTATAGTATTTATTGCATTCTGCTAGACAAGTTAAACATGCTTTTGCAATATGGTTTTGAACACAGAGGCCTCTTGCAGGGCTGCTGTTACTGGGTCTTTACTTGAAGGCATGCTTGGCTTAAGGAGCAATCTCTGCCTGATCATGTTAAGCCGGTGGCGGTGCTCCCTTTAAGTCAGGACAGTCTGGCAATAAAGGCTGAAAGTTCTAAAAAGATGGAAGATAAAGCTAAATCTATGCAAACTGTGAATTTCTTACAAATTACAACCTCCCTAGATTTACTAAATGACGCCTTCAGATCCTCAAGCCAAGCAGACACGAAAAGCACCAGGTTTCAGTCAAGGGACTGCTGAAACTAACAATGAGGGCCTCACTTCCAAATCTGGAAATAGGAAACAACCACCCCTGTTAAGCAGTCTCAGCTTTCCTTCACAAATTACCAAACACTTTAACCGCCTTTAATAGGGAAAGTTGCTGTTCATAGAAAACTGATTCATAACACAGGACAAATGGGTTTTAAATAGTGTCCAGGGATAACAGATTTCATTTCCACACATTACCAACGCAAACAAGTGCCGGACCTGCCCAAATCAATGGGCAGAGCTCAAACAAATGCTTTCACTTACCCAACATGGGGGCTATTCAACCGGTACCAGAGAAAAGGGACAAGGTTTCTATTCCAGGCTTTCCTGGTACCCAGAAAAGACAAATCATGGCGTCAGTTCGGACTATCTTCCCCTAAACACCTTTCAAATTCCAAATTCAAGTTTCTGATTCTTCACCAGTTACTTCCTATACTAGGCAATGCCTGGTTAGCATTCTAGATTTAAAAAGGTTTCCTGCATATCCCAATCAGGAATCTTGCAGAATACCTACTCTTCAAAAGAATACTGCATTATCAGTTCTCTGCACCCTTTGGCTTGTCTATGCCCAAATATTCACAAAGTGCCTGGCTGCAGTAATTACTTTGCAGGCAAGGCATATTGACTGTATCCATACATGAATGATTGTCTGTCGAGCAGAAAAACAGGCCATTCTTATAAATCATCTGGCATTTGTAAAAGGTTCTAACTTGTCTAGGGTACACCATAAACGAAAAAGAAATCTCGGCTGTTCTCTCAGCAGATTACGACCGTAGGTGCAAGCTTGAATACAACTGCAGATGGCTTTCCCACGCCCAGAAAAACAAATTAATTTGGTAACTTACTTCAAACAAAGTGGCCACAAAAATCCTGCTATCTGTAAGATGCTGTAAGCCCGTGGGGTTCATGGCCTCCTACATTCTTCCTAATTCCGCCTTACAAAACAGAGTATGAGAAACTTCAGTGGTACTTAAAATCTGCCGGCGTCAACATTGTCGCCCAGCGCAAACAATGATTCCTATCATCGTTGCCTACTCCCTGGAGTTCTTATGATTGACGAAACCCTGCCACCAAAACAAGGGACTGCCATTCCTCTACCCCTGCGCTTCACCAAACCCCCACCTTTACCAGGCGCATCAGACTATGCATGGGGTCTCACCTGGCAAGGAAAGTACATTCAGAACAAATGGAACCCAGGTAAATGCACCTTCATATTAGTCAAAAATGTGTACAGAATGCTCTGACAGCCTTCAAGGTTCATTCATCAGGACAACTAATGGTAAGATGGACAACACCATGGTTATAGCAGGTACGCAAACAAGCGAGGGGTACACATTCTACCCTCTGCAGACTAGCCATGGCATTGTGTGGAGCAAAGCCGGAAAGCGCAAATTGACTAAACACAATTCCAGCCAGAAACTGAATACACTGTGAGCGGACCGGCAAAATCTCATGGACCCATGGTGGAAACTGGAACAGTTTTCAACATGTTGACAAGCAAATGGGATCCCAGACTTAATTGTTGCCACCACCAGAACTACCAGTTGGACAAATTTTGCAGGATTCCTCACAAAAAGCCTGGAAAATGGTTGCTCTGTCCTTCAGCTGGAAAAACCTATCAGTCTCGCCTTCCCCTCTGCTGCTCTCCCAAAGTTCTGCTAAAAGTCAAGCAGAACCCGACCAAAATGATTTTGATTGCTCCAAACTGGCATGCTTACTGGTACCAACTCCTGCGCAGTGTCTCGCTCATGGCACCTGCCTCAGCGCACCTTTGCTGTCTCAACAGGAGAACCAAGTCTCACACTCTCCTGCTCCCAACATTGAGTCTTGCAGTTTGGCTAATCACTTAAATTCACCATAGCATCCCTCAACAAAGCTGTGATGGATGTCATTTGAAGGTGAGAAGTCCGAGTATTGAAAATCTTGTGCTGTCAAATGGAAAAGATTCTGTGCCTGGGACCAATCTTTAGAGGTGAGCACAACAACGCAGTTACACCTCAGATTTTGTAATACTCAACTGGATGCTTTACAAGGGCCTGTCTTTCCTCTATTAAAATCACCTTCAGCTAAAACAAAGCTCATTATAACACAAAGTACCTACTCATCAACTGCTCAAACTGGTATCTCAGAGGGCAAAACGAGACCACCAGGAGAGCTTTTACCTCGTGGGACCTTGACTTTGTTTGAAGCTCACTTTACCTCCTTTCAAGCCAGCTGCTACTGCAGACTTAGAATTTCTTTCTGTAAACAGCCTTCCTCTAGCAATCACTTCAGCTAGAAGGATCTGAATTACAGGCCATTATGGCAGGAGCACTCATCATCTTTCTTGCGGACGGTATCTCTGAGGACAAATTATCCTTTATGCCTAAAATTGGTTCTAGTGTGGCTCTTAACAGTCCATTCATTTTGCCAACCTTCTGTCCCAATCCACAGAACAAAGAGGCAGTTTGATTCTGCATTCATGGATGTGCAGCAAGACAACAAGATTCTACTTGAGCCAGAACAAGCGAAGAAAAATCACGAACAATTACTAGTGGCATTTTCTGCTGGGGTAGAGGAAGGCTATTTCAAAACAAACCATTTCTAAGTGGATAAGCATTGCATTCATTTTCTGCTATAAGCACCATGGAAAACCTATCCCCAGGGATCAAGATCTCATTCCACCAGGCCATCTACTTCAGCAGCCTTTCTCCAGAAGAATGTTCCCTACCAGGGATATTTGACTGCTACCTGGAATTCGTTACATGCTCACCAAAGCATGATCATTTATCCATTTTCTCTAAATCAGAGCTGTTTTGCCACTGCTGTCTTGCAGGAGCCTTATAGCTGAATCCTAATGCTGCATAAATACATCCTCCAACCATAACTTTGGGAATCTACCCAAATGTAATGACTGCGACAGTGAAACCGAAGAACAAAAATGCTATTGTGTACATTTACCATAAAAAAAAACAATCTTAAAAAAAATTGATTTTGATGTTATACCCTTGACTACCTGACGTCATGGAAGATGAGACCGCAACTGACGCAAGACCCAAGACTTTGCTAATCAGGCTGAGAGGCACCTGTAAGCAGATAACCCAAATATGATGACTGCTGCAGTGAATACACTCGAACTTCTACATTTATGGTAAGTGTACACAACTGTACTTTTTACTTCCAGAGAGGGTAACATCAATTTTCATGACTATCTGTTGAATAGCCATTTTGTAGTCTAGCAGGTTTTTTTTTGGGTGGGGGCACTGACTGGGATCTGCAGCTATAGATAGTAGTAAATTTATTAAACAGTGATTTGGATTTCTAAGAGCTTGAGGTCAGGGTCCTGGGTAATTTGATGTGTTGATGTTTCTGACAAATGCAGATGCTCCCTTCCAATTACCCAAGGGCATGAGGACGTGATGGGCAGTATACCAGAGGGTAGAGGTATTCTTGCCAACAAAGTGAAACATTTGTCTCAGTAGTATTTGATTGTCAATGTGTTCTGGTTGCAAAAAGGCCTCATGTTCAGCTATTTTTCTGTTTAGACTCCTAGGATTGAGTAGTCTTGATGGTAAGATTCATTTCAATACCCATGCCTTTTCTGTCTCTAATGCATTTATATGAAGTTCTAGCATGTTTTTCTGCTTCTCCATTTGGGTGCAGTGTAGAAAGTCATTATTGCCCATGTAGGTCCTACACTAAGTTGTAATCTTATTGTCCTGGTTTGAGGGTTCTTGGAGGCCTTGTGATATCAAGGATCCTAGCAGTGGATAAGCATATTAGTTGCACTGTTCTTCTTCAGTCTGGTGAATGTGTAGTCTTTTTGGCCAGCTGTAGAGCAGCCTATGACTAAAATCTCTTCCTATATGGATGCGGACTTAATGGGCCTTATAGACTTAGGCCTGATTTCCCTGTGACTCTTGGACTTGCTATGAGAGTTTGTAATAAGTGAGTGGAAGAGTAGGTGGTGACTTAAGTGCTGGTGATTTTCTGACTGAGTCACTGTTGCAGTATTCTAAACAGATGGGTTGTAGCTTGCTGACGTTTGTCTGGATGATTATCTTGGCTTGTCAGCATAGGGTATGAAATCAGATGTTCGTATGGATTCTCAAACGATCTCACTGCTAGCCCAAATGCATATCTTTGGAACAGATTGTGATTGTTTGGTTGCTCTATACCGTACCTTCGCTTGTCAGATCAGGTAATTGCCCCATTGGGGATATTTTTTTTCAAAGCTTTTGACTGTTTTGGTAATTGTTAGATTTCCTGTAAGAGATGGTAAGTGCGAGCACAGTAGACAAATTCCATACAAAGACTTGCAAACTAAGTACTTGATTCTGCCTAGGCCCCAAACAAGACTGAAAATTGTGCTCCATCTCTGTTGCCAGTGTGACTTTTGAGGCCTTCTAGTCAACTGAGTCCTGCTACAAACTGCAGCTTGTTGTATTGGAGGGCATTCGAGGAGTCCTTCAGACAGCTGTTGGGGAAGAGATTCACAGTAGATTGATAGAAATGCGCCAAGGCTCAGAACCCCCCCAAGCTGCTTCAGAGGGATGTCGCCCCTAATAAGAAAAACAAAAACTTAAGTAATCCGTGTCCCCTTCTGTGTCCAGGGAGAAAGAATGGATTGTTTTTTCTCAGAGGGTGTTCAAGGCAGTCATATCTGTGAAGCCACCTTCCTTTGTGATACAAGCTTCAGGATACAAAAACAGGCTTTATTCTTCCTCCTGTGGTGAGGAAACCTGACTGATAATCTTCCTGTTTCAGTGTTGCAGTCATTACATTTGGGTAATTTGCTGGCAGGTGTCCCGCAGTCGGCCT
Source organism: Protopterus annectens (assembly GCF_019279795.1). Classification (NCBI taxonomy): domain Eukaryota; kingdom Metazoa; phylum Chordata; order Ceratodontiformes; family Protopteridae; genus Protopterus; species Protopterus annectens. Next base: position 223,606,918 of record NC_056739.1, read on the forward strand.
GATTAACAAAGTCTTGGGTCCTGCGTCGGTTGCTGTCCCTTCTTCCATGATGCCAGGTCGTCAGGGGTATAAAACATGTAGCCGACGCCATTACACCAGTCTTTCTTGCCGTGTGGTGGCCGAAGCAGAAGCAGTTCGCAAGTGCAGGTCGGCAGACTCCTGAAATTTTCATTTTCGAGTTTCAGAACAGAAGTCTTCAACTTAAAGCTAAGGACCCCGTTGGAGAAACTTTTTCTTGCTCCTTACCAATGTCAGTAAAAGTTAATAATTGCATTACTTGTGGAAAGCAAATACCTCATAAAGATTTTCATTTGTACTGTATTCCTTGCCTAGGCCCTGACCACGACGTACCTTTCTGTCAGTTTTTGTGCTTTATTTAATCAGCGCACTAGCCGTCGTCTGTACATTTTTGCCTCTAAATATTTCGGTTCTGTTTAATTATCCAGAAATGACGTCGGATTGCCACCCATCTACCGGAATTCCAAAAAAACGCAAAGAAAAAGAATGAGGCCGTCAAGGTCAAAAACTGCCGACGATGCTTCTAAGCCAGTCGCCAGTTAGCCGATACTCAGAGGCACTTTCGCAGACCCTGATACCCATTACTTCTGACTCACAGGCCTCTACTGAGACCCATACGGAGTCCTGTATGCCGCGAGATGCTTCACCTATGGAACCTGCGGATGAATCTACCTTGGATGGGTCCGGAGCCGCTGTGCAGGCACCAGCTTCTGAGGGTGTATTGAGGCCTACAGACTGGCATATTAAACTGACTCCACCTTCTACCCTAAGGCCTAAATCTCGATCTATGTCTAAAAATCCGACGCCCAGGCCACATGTTCAGGCCCCTATGCCTAAAAAACAAATGATCAAAAATGGCTGAAGATCGTATTACTCTAATCAGAGGTAGTCATTCCCCCCTTCTAAGAGGCCTAGGACTGAGCTTGACTATGAATCTTCTGATCAGGACACTGTTTCTTCTAATTCTTCCAGTGACCTGGAATTGTCCATACCTACTTATGAGGATTCTGATGCAGAGGATTCCATTCCCTCTGCCCCCCCACCCCACCCCCCCCCCCCCGACAACTTTTTTTTTTGAGGAAACTTTACATACCTTAAGGGAGCATTTCCACTGAGAAGGTCGGGAATTTTCTGAATCTAAAAAGAGGCTTAGGGATTTCCTTCTCTTACTTCAGCATAGGCCTTTGGCTATACCTCCTGTACTAGACGTTTTTGATGTGTTTTCGGAATCCAGTATGGCCCCTCATTCCCTGCCTCTGGATCTTAGTAAACCTGACCGATACTGCAGGGTTCCTGAGTCTCAAGTTCCTGTTCAAAAATCCTGTTGGGGATCCAGAAACCATTTCTTAGGGGCCCAAGGACATTAAGGCTTCTACTGCTAAAAATCCTAACCCTTCTGATAGAGACTCCAGGGCTCTGGATAGATGGGATAAAAAGGTTTATACTTATGCAACCTTGACAATCAAGGCTTTAAACTGCCAATTTCATATGCTAACATATCAATAGCATATTATGGGACTGCTTAAACAGAAAATGTTGATTTCTGAATGTGTGGAAAATAAAGATTTATAGTATTTATTGCATTCTGCTGAACAAGTTGGAAAACATGCTTTGCAATGTGGTTTTGATTCTTTAGAGGCCTCTTGCAGGGCTGCTGTTACTGGGTCTTTGCTTAGAAGGCATGCTTGGCTTAAGGAGCAATCTCTGCCTGATCATGTTAAAGCTAAATTGTGGATGCTCCTTTAAGTCAGGACAGTCTGGCAATAAGGCTGAAGAAGTTCTAAAAAAGATGGAAGATAAAGCTAAATCTATGCAAACTGTAAAAGATTTCTTACAAGTGCAACCTCCCTAGATTTACTAGGCGAGCGCCTTCCAGATCCACTCAAACCAAACCCAGACACACGAAAAGCACCAGGTTTCAGTCCCAAGGGACTCGCAGAACTAAGCAATGGGGGCCTCCACTTCCAAATCTGGAAATAGGAAGACAACCACCCCCCTGGTAAGCAGTCTCAATGACTTTCCTTTAAAATTACCAAGCACTTTTAGCCGCCCCTTTGTGGGGAAAGATTGCTGTTCATGCAGAAAACTGGGAATTCATAACACAGGACAAATGGGTTTTAAATAGTGTCCCAGGGATAACAGATTTCATTTCCACACATTGCCAACACCAAACAGGTGGCCGGACCTGCCCCCAAATCAGTGGGCAGAGGCTCAGAAACAAGTACTTTCCCTTTTAAACATGGGGGCTATTCAACCGGTACCAGAAGAGGAAAAGGGACAAGGTTTCTATTCCAGGCTTTTCCTGGTACCCAGAAAAGACAAATCATGGCGTCCAGTTCCGGACCTGTCTTCCCTAAACACCTTTCTGGAAATTCCAAAATTCAAGTTTCTGATTCTTCACCAGTTACTTCCTATGCTAGGCAATGCCTGGTTGGCATTTCTAGATTTAAAAGGTTTCCTGCATATCCCAATCAGGGAATCTTGCAGAAGATACCTACTCTTCAAAGGAGGCTACTTGCATTATCAGTTCTCTGCACTGCCCTTTGGCTTGTCTACTGTGCCCAGAGTATTCACAAAGTGCCTGGCTGCAGTAATTGCATTTTGCAGGCAAAGGCATATTCAACTGTATCCATACATGGACGATTGTCTAATCGAGCAGAAAAACAGGCCATTCTTATAAATCATCTGGCATTTGTAAAAAGGGTTCTAACTTGTCTAGGGTACACCATAAACGAAAAGAAATCTCAGCTGGTACCCTCTCAGCAGATTACATTCGTGGGTGCAAGCTTGAATACAACTACCCAGATGGCTTTCCCCACGCCAGAAAAACAAATTAATTTGGTAACTTACTTCAAACAAGTGGCCACAAAAATCCTGCTATCTGTAAGATGCTGTAAGCCGTGGGGTTCATGGCCTCCTACATTCTTCTAATTCCATATGCAAAACAGAGTATGAGGAAACTTCAGTGGTACTTAAAATCTATGGCGTCAACATTGTCATAGCCTGGAAACAATGATTCCTATCATACGTTGCCTACTCCTGGAGTTCTTATGGTCGGCAGAGGCCTGCCACCAAAACAAGGGACTGCCATTCACTCTACCCCCTGCCGCCCAAACCCTAACTACAGACGCATCAGACTATGCATGGGGTCTCACCTGGCAAGGAAGTGCATTCAGGGCAAATGGAACCCAAATCAAATGCACCTTCATATTAGTCAAAAAGAAATGGCTGTACAGAATGCTCTGACAGCCTTCAAGGACTACATTCATCCAGGACAACTAATGGTAAAGATGGACAACACCATGGTTATGTGGTACATAAACAAGCAGGGGGGTACACATTCCTACCCCCTCTGCAGACTAGCCATGGCATTGTGGAACACGGCCTTGAGCTACCAAGTGCAACTACAAACACAATTCCAGCCAGGAAAACTGAATACACTGGCAGACGGACAAAGCAGAAATCTCATGGACCCACATGAGTGGAAACTGGAACCACGGATTTTCAACATGTTGACAAGCAAATGGGGGATCCCAGACTTAGATTTATTTGCCACCACCCAGAACTACCAGTTGGACAAATTTTGCACAAGGATTCCTCACAAAAAAGCCTGGAAAATGGTTGCTCTGTCCTTCAGCTGGAAAAACCTATCCGTCTACGCCTTCCCCCTCTGCCGCTGCTCTCCAAAGTTCTGCTAAAAGTCAAGCAGGGCAAACCAAAAATGATTTTGATTGCTCCAAACTGGCCACGCCAACACTGGTACCCGCTCCTGCGCAGTGTCACAAATATCTCCATGGCACCTGCCTCAGACACCTTTGCTGTCTCAGCAGGAGAACCAAATTCTGCACTCTCTGCTCCCAACATTGAGTCTTGCAGTTTGGCTAATCACTTAAATTCACCCTTAGCATCCCTCAGCAAAGCTGTGATGGATGTCATTTTGAAGGTGAGAAGTCCTAGTATTAGAAAATCTTATGCTGTCAAATGGAAAAGATTCTGTGCCTGGGACCAATCTTTAGGGTGAGCACAACAGCACCCAGTTTACCTCAGATTTTGTAATACTCAACTGAGATGCTTTACAAGGGCCTGTCTCTTTCCTCTATTAAAATCCACGCTTCAGCTATTTCAGCTCATTATAACACAGAAACCACCCTTTTCTCATCAACTGCTCAAACAGTATCTCAGAGGGGCAAAGAACTTGAGACCACCCAGGAGAGCTTTTACCTCTGCGTGGGACCTTGACTTTGTTTTGGAAAAGCTCACTTTACCTCCTTTCAAGCCAGCTGCTACTGCAGACTTAAAATTTCTTTCTGTAAACAGCCTTCCTCTTAGCAATCACTTCAGCTAGAAGGATATCTGAATTACAGGCCATTATGGCAGGGGAGCCTTTCATCATCTTTCTTGCGGACAGGGTATCTCTGAGGACAAATTATCCTTTATGCCTAAGGTGGTTCTAGTGTGGCTCTTAACCAGTCCATTCATTTGCCAACCTTCTGTCCCAATCCACAGAACAAAGGGGAACGGATTCTGCATTCCTTGGATGTGCACAGACAACTTAGATTCTACTTGGACAGAACTAAACTTCGAAGAAAATCTGAACAATTGCTAGTGGCATTTTCTGCTGGGGTAGAGGGGAAGGCTATTTCAAAACAAACCATTTCTAAGTGGATAAGCCATTGCATTCATTTCTGCTATAAGCACCATGGAAAACCTATCCCCCAGGGGATCAGATCTCATTCCACCAGGGCTGCATCTACTTCAGCAGCCTTTCTCAGAGGTGTTCCTACCAGGGATATTTTAGAAGCTGCTACCTGGAATTCAGTACATACTTTCACCAAGCATGATCATTTATCCATTTTCTCTAAATCCAGAGCTGTTTTTGCCACTGCTGTCTTGCAGGGCCTTATAGCTGGTCCTAATGCTGCATAAATACATCCTCCCAACCATAGCTTTGGGAATCTACCCAAATGTAATGACTGCGACAGTGAAACACGAAGAACATAGTACTGTTGTGTACATTTACCATAAATGTAGATACTTGAGTCTATTCACTGTTGCAGTCCTGGTTACCCTCCTCCAGCCCCGTTTTTCCCTTACTATACCTAAACTTTCTTTTACTATGCTTAAAAGCCTGTTTGGTGTATTTGCTTTTGGTTGGAGGTATATTTTTGTGTTTTTAATTTTATTTTCTCCACATTTGGGTGGCACCTGTGGCAAGAAAAACTGATGTAATGGTGTCTGCTGCATGTTTTATACCCCTGACGACTTGACGTCATGGAAGAAGGGACAGCAACCGACTCAGGACCCAAAACTTTAATCCAGGCTGACTGAGGGCAATCTGCCAGCAGATTACCCAAATGTAATTACTGCAACAGTAAATTCACTCTTAACATCTACATTTATGGTAAGTGTACACAACTGTACTATTCTAATCTTTCTCTTGATTACTCATCCCAGTTACACTTTCCAGAACGAGACTCACTTTCTCCAGATTCCCCCTTGGAATAGGCCTCCGTTGAGGAAACCTTACAAAGTATAAAGAAGCATTTTGAATGGCAACGAGTGTCTGAGGTGCAAAAGAGATACTACAACTTGTTAGAGATTGCCATTCCATCCTCCTCCTTCAGGTCCCCAGTGCTAGTTGTTTACCTGGACACATTTCAGGCCAATTCTTCTGCTCCTCTTTCTCAGCCTCATGCTCCAAAAAAGCCAGACAAGTTTTACAGAGTTACTTAAGAACTGAAGTACGTCTACAAAATCCCTATAACAGACCCAGCTGCAGTATCCCTGGCTTGAGGCATACCTTCAGAGCTGCTCCCAGGCACTAATGTTCTCCCCATTGACAAGGACAGTTAAGCAATGGATAGGTGGGGTAAGAACGCGTATACTTCTCCACTGTAGCTTTCAGAGCTATAAGCTACCAAACTCAAATGATAAAAATAATTTTTATTTTAGTCCGTAAGAAAGACCATCACAGAGTCTCAGCCACTGGAGTCACAACAGCATATTCATTCTCTAGTGGCCCAGGCTTCCCAAATAGCCAGGCACACTATAAAATGCAGCTATGATGCTGTGGTTGCCTCTTACAAGGCCGACTGCTTCTGGCGCAGCGATCAATCTGGCTGAGAGTCCAACCTATTCCAGAAGATTTTAAGTCTAAGATTCTAGACTTCTCTTTGGCTAACAACCTTCTTTTGGCTGACAAGCTGCCAGTCTTTTTAAGGCTTTGCAGTAAAAGGGCAAGGCAAAGAAAGATTGCCATCAGATTCTGCTTTCTACAGTTCTCAGGAGCCATAGAAATTACCCATTACTAAGAGAGATCCAACAACAGCTCATATAAAAAGGAAAATTTCTAAGAAATGTTTTCCAGTAAAAATTGTGAGGGCTACTCCTCCTGGGATGCCTCTGTTCGGTAGTAGAACCCTGTGACTATATTCCACCAGTTCTCCTCCCCTCTCAGAATGACACCCTTTCTTTTCCTTTCCTGGAAGTAATGACCTTGGACAGGTAGGTCGTAAGCATCATCAAGAAGATTTACACTATGTGTAGCGGAACACAGCCCAACTCCTACCACCGCCTCCTCCCATCCTGATAACCTGCTAGACCCTATCGTGCAAGACTTGGGGACCCTGGGAACTATAGAATAGGTCTTCCCTCCTTTTTAGGAAAGCGATTTTACTCAAGGATCTTTCTTGTCCAAGAAGTGGGGGCCATAGGAGACCTGTCGTGGACCTTTCTTGGCTTAAGACTTTTGAGATCCTCTTTCAAAATGCTGTATTTACAAACTCTTCTAACCCTTTTGCTTTCTCACACTTTTCTATTATCCTTAGACTTAAAGGGTGCTTATCTTCATGTTCCCATCCTGCCTTCCTTACCGCAGAAAATTTCTCAGGTTTTCCACTGGGTCATCACATTTTAGTTTATTGCTTTGAGCTTTGGTCTTTCTATAGCTCCAGTGATTTTCGCAGTGTGTGTGGCCCCAGTAGTGGCTTTTTGCATCATTCAGAGCATACAAATCTTCCCTTACCTGGGTGACCTCCTACTCCAGACTTTATCCAGGGCGACTCTTCTAAAGCATCTTCATAACACTGTGCCACTTTTGACCCTCCTGGTGTTAATCAATTAAAAAAAAAATCCCAGCTCATTTCCACCCAACTGACCTTTCAGGGATGCAGCTTGGATGCATCAATCATGCATGCTGTAGTTCCTCAAGAAGAAATCCCCTCTCTAGTCATCAAGTTCTTAATGCTTTCCATTGAGGATCATTGCTCAGTCTGAGAAGCTTTCAGGGTCCATGAACTTATGGCTGACACCATCCCCTATACTGCGACTTACCAGACTGCATATGAGGAGAATGCAGTGGTATCTGAAATCCATGTGGTCCCAGCACTGAAACCCTGTCTATACCCACTTTCCTCCTCTTCATTGCATCAAGATTTGTTTCCTTTGGTTGAGCAACCAAGTTACACTCAACCCAGATCTTTCGTTCACTCTAGCCACATGCAGCCAATTCCTGTTTACAGATGCTTCAGACAGGGCTTGGAGGGCTTTGACATAAGACCACAGAGTGCAAGGGGAGTGGCCTGTGTATTGAAAAAATGTATCAACTTTCAGGAAATGAGGACACTTGTACAAGCTCTATTGACATTGTCGCATTTTTGGAAAGCAGGCACTCTGCTGGTGCACACAGCACCACAATGATGTATGTAAACAAGTAGGGAGGCACAAGCATCCTACCACCCCTGTGGAGGCTGGCACAGGAGGTCTGGAACATAACATGTTAAGTTGTCTTATCTCGCCTTCATTCTTGCTGGATGGGTTCGGAGCCGACCTCGGCTCCGACTCGGCCACTCTAAAAGCTCGAGAGTTGGTTCCACCGGCTCGAGGCTCCCCTTATATCCCACAATGCTAGGCGAGAGTTACCTCAGATCTCGTTTGCCGCTACAGCTTCGAGGTTGGTTTTCTACCGGTTCTTGGTAAGTGACTTTTTCTTGTGTAATTTAGTCTTTCAAATCCCCTTTAATTTAATATATTTACTTAATTCCCTTAGTTTAGAGAAATTTTTATCCCCTCCTAAAAAATTTCCGTTTTTTTCCCTCAAGAACCTTAGGTTCTTCCCTTGGGCCTACAGGCCTTTTCTCTTCCCTAGTGGAGTGTGTGTGTATTATTTTATTTTAAAATCCTAGTTAGTGGTTTTATTATAATTTAACTTGACAGGGTGTAACTAGTGTGTTTGTGTGTGTGTTTGTTTACACCTGTTTAAAATGTCTAAAGAAGCAAAGGTCTCAGTTCAAGAAGTGTGATGCGTGCTGTCAGAAAATGTCTCTGACAGACGCTCACACTTCTTGTGTCTACTGTCTGGGGCCTTTGCACCTGCAGGACTCCTGTGCTGTGTGCCATGGCTTCAGCCCCAGCGTCCTGCAGGAAAGAAAAAATAAATGGATACTAAGAGGCTTACTCAAGCCAGAGGATTCCCTATCTGTTTCAACAGGGAAGCCCTCTAAGGCATCTTGGTCTTCGGCTCCGAACTGAGCCGAGACCTAAGGTTTCTCAACCTCTGCCTTCATCGGCTCCGGCCGGCGTCTATAAGTGTCAGTCCACAGTTTCTGTGGCTCCTCGCCCGGCCGGAGCCGAGGTAGTAGAAGTTCCCGTGTCGGCTCCGACCAGACCTTCGGAGCCGACAACTAGGAAGAGGTCCAGGTCACCATCTCTTGGCTCCGTTCATTCGGCTCCAGGATCTCCCCTGCTGTCTGAACGGAGCCAAAGATTTCACTCCTCTAGGTCATCGAGGCTGTCGGATCATGACCTTCAGAGGGTAGTGAGTCGACTTCTTAAGTCCGAGGCACTGGCCCAGATGCTTCAGAGCCCGAGGCACTGGCCCAGATGCTTCAGAGCCCGACTCATCAGTCGATGCCTGCCCCGGTCCATCAACATATTCCTCCTTCGACTCTCTTGAGCTCGGAGCCGGGTCGTGTCGGAACCGAGACTGTGATAGCGTCGGAGCCGATACAATTGTCTTCGGCTCCGTCGCCGCTCCATTTTCTTCCTTGGAAGAATCTCGGCGCCGGACTTCCCTCGTCGGCTCGAGGGTGAGTGGCATCGGACCCTTGTCCGACCCTCTCCCTCTCGGTGCTTCGGCGCTGGTGAGTTCGGCTCCGACATCGGCCTCGAGCCATCACTGTCGGTGCCGAGGGGTTCTTAGCTTCGGAGCGGGGACCTCTGGCTCTGCCTGACAGGGGTGCATTCGAGGTCATGCGAATGTGTTAGAGCCTGGCTCTACTCCACAGTCGGCTCCGCCCCTCCCTCTGTGGTGCCTCAGGCTAAGTCGACTCACTCTCTCATCCCGGACCGCAGAGAGCCAGCTCCTCAGGAACCCCTGTGGGATTTCATCCTCTTCGAGGCCTCTCCTGATTTGGCAGAAGAGCCCCTCGGAAGAGGAAGTGTAAGATGAAACACATTGACTCACCTGAGTCCATCACGCCAGACACAGATTTGGATGATTCTGAGGGTTCCCCGTTCCCCTTCTGAAGATGTCTCATTTGCAGACATTCTGGAGATCCTGAAACAGAGGGAAATTGGCCAGCCCTCAACCCTTCGGAGGACGAATCTGTGTATCTTGAGGCGTTTGGCTCTCGTCCTTCCACCTCCTGGGTGTCCCCCCCCCCCTTGCCCCCCTCATGCAGGTGGTTGCTAAGAAGGCATGGACGGCTCCTGATTCAGTGGACCCCACTCCCAGGAGACCCTCCAAGTTCATAACAGCACCAGCAGACAAACAGTTCTTAACAAAAGGAGTCTCTGTGGATGCTATGGTGGTAGCTGCTGCCACTAAGAAGGAGCTAGCTGATCCTTCAGTACCTGTCCATCCACCTAACAAGGAATCTAGGTCCATGGACAGGTGCGGAAGCGGATGTTCTCGTCAGAGACATTTACTATCGTTCGCTGAACTACCTGTGCCATTTTACTCGTCTTGAAAGGGACTTGATCAAGGAAGCTAGTGAAATGTTAAAGGATCCTACAGCTGCGGGTTTCAAGATAAGATGAACACGCAGCTGGCTACCCTTAACTCCATAACCAACTCCTCCATGCCTTCTTTCTTACGCGGCTGATGGAGCGAGCAGAGCCGAGGGACAGGTGTGGCCTTACGTAGGCATGCCTGGATGCGGCTATGCAATTTGCGGACCCCTTCAAGGCGTCTTTCACTAACTCCCGTTTGATGGATCATCCCTCTTTGGTCCTCAAGTGAAAGAAACTTTGACTAGGTGCGAGACTGATGGCAAGACCCTTTCTGCCGTCGGAGTCCGTTTTTCTACTCATCCTAGGCCTTACCCCAAAGGCCAGAAGGTGGAAAGATGTGGTTCCGTAAACAATCTCAAGGGACTTCGCCTGGACAGAGTCGTTTCCCGCCAGAGGCAGAGGGGAATAACAATGGTAGACGCCGCCCTAGGGGCAGGGGGTCCGCAGAACCAGGGCAATCGGGAAGCCTTCCTGACAAGCCCTTTCAGCATCCCTGAGGTGTTGCCCGACTGCCCATCTTCGGAGGCAGTCGGGGGAAGATTGTCACTGTACCCAGAAGCCTGGCTATCCCTGACTCAAGACAAATGGGTACAGTCCATCATTTCCGAAGGCTATTCTATCCCCTTTCTTCACATTCCAAATCAGTCAAAAAAATCCCTTCCAGACGTTCCACCCGCTCAAAGGGATCTAGCGGTTTTGCAGATTTCAAAACTGCTTGCAAAGAGCAATTCAGCCAGTTCCAGCAGACCAGCAAGGATCCGGAATCTACTCAAGGTTCTTTTTAGTTCCAAAGAAAACAGGGGACTGGAGACCAATTTTGGATCTCAGTGTCTTGAACAGATCAGTCAAGAAAACAAGATTTCGGATGGTCACGCTGCAATCCATCCTTCCCCTTTTGGGCAAAGGAAACTGGATGTGCTCTATAGACCTTCGGGATGCGTACTATCACATAAAAATGAACAGACGCTCCAGAAGATTCCTCCGCTTCAGGCTGGGAACCAGTCATTTTCAGTTCAGGGCCCTGCCCTTTGGTCTCACCACTGCCCCCCGGGTGTTTACCAAATGCATGGCAGTGGTAGCTTCTCACCTGAGACAACAAGGATTCCAGGTGTTTCCATATTTGGACGACTGGCTCCTCACAGCTCCCACCAAGCATCTCCTTCTGATGGCCAGAGATTACACTTTTCGCGTTTGTCAAAAGCTGGGTATTTCAATAAATTGCGAAAAGTCTGTTTTGTCGCCTTGTCGTACTATTACCTACATAGGCGCAAATCTAGATACAATAAACATGTCTGCAAGACTAACACATCAGAGAATAACAGACATTCACAAATTGGTATCACTCCTTTTCAACAACAACAGAATCAAAGCCAGGTTAGTTCTGAAGGTGTTGGGAATTATGGCAGCGCGCATACCTCTGCTTCCATTAGCCAGATACCACATGCGGATCCTTCAATGGATGCTCTTTACTCAATGGTCATACCAGCAACTTCCAATGTCTCACACCATTATGATCACGCGTGCAAAAATCATCTCATGTGGTGGATGTCTTCCCTCAGCTCTTGTTGGGAAGACCCTTTGTTCCACCCTCCGGTTGCTACTCTGACAACGGATGCCTCCCTGATCGGGTGGGGGCATTATCAGGGCAGGACGGTCCAGGGCACATGGCAACCAAACGAATGCCACTTGCACATAAATGTTCTGGAGATGAGAGCAGTGCTTTTAGCGTTGCAAGCCCTTCAAGACTCTCTTCCCTTGGGAACGATTGCAATCCAAACAGACAATATGTCTGTAGTGTGGTACATCAACAAACAAGGCGGAACCAGATCTTACCCCCTGTGTCGAGAAGCACTCAGACTGTGGCAATGGGCGATTTCTTCTCAGCGGTTTCTGATAGCAACGCACATCCCCAGAAAGTCCAATCAAATTGCGGACAAGTTGAGCAGAGCTATACTCATGCCTCACGAGTGGTCTCTGAAAGACTCTGTAGTGAGAGAAATTTTTCTCAAGTGGGTTCAGCCTTGCTGCGATCTTTTTGCTACTCCCCAAAACAGCAAGTGCAGAGAATATTTCACTCTATTCCCTTTACCAGGCCAACCCAGCAGAGACGCTCTAGTCCAAGTTTGGCCCCGGGGACTTCTGTATGCATTTCCTCCTTTCCCACTGATCTCTCAAGTGATACAGAAAGCTATCGCTCAGAAGGCCTCATTGATCCTCATTGCTCCTTACTGACCTCGACAAGTGTGGTTCCCCTTTCTACATCGTTTTCTCTTGGAGCGACCGTGGAATCTGGACCTAGTTCCAGATCTTTTGATCCATCAGTCGGGTCAGTTTCATCGCTCCCTCCCCTCTCTGAACCTCACTGCTTGGTTCCTCCAGTTCCAACCTTAGCCAGGCTTCCTCAATTATCTCACTCTGTTAGAGATATTTTGATAGCTTCCCATAAATCCTTCCACTCGAAAGATTTATTTGAGTAAGTGGAAATGCTTCACATATTGGGCTCAAGGAAAGGACATAGATCCTTTCACTGCTTCCATCCAATTAGTCCTTGATTTTCTAGCTGAACTCTTCCATGCAGGTTCATCTCCCTCTACACTTAAAGTTCAATTGGCAGCTATTTCTAACTTTCATGTGGGTATTTCTGAATCTGCCTTAATGTCCCACAAGCTTTGCAAAGCCTTTTTGAAAGGAGTTTTTCTTCTCAGACCTCCTATAAGAAATCCTCCTTCTCCTTGGGACCTAAATTTAGTTCTTGCTTCTTTGATTCTTCCCCCTTTTCTCAGTCTCCTGTTCTTTAAAATTATTATCATGGAAAACTCTTTTTCTGGTAGCTATTACATCAGCTAGAAGTTTCAGAGCTTCAAGCACTCAGCTGTCGTCCTCCTTATCTTTTGTTTCATAAGGACAGAGTATCCTTACGAACTAATCCGTCCTTTTTGCCTAAAGTGGTCTCGACGTCAAATCTAAATCAAAGCATTGATCTACCTGTCTTTTTTCCAGAATACTCCAATAGGTCTGAACAAAAATTACACTGTCTGGATGTTCACCGTCAATTGAGGTACTACTTGGATAGAACAAAACAGTTCAGAAAATCTGATCAGCTGTTTGTCTCCTATGCGGAAAGCAGAAAGGGACTTTCAGTTTCAAAGGTATCATTATCCAGATGGCTAACATCTTTGATTTCCCTTGTATATGAAATTAGACATCAAAAGCTGCTTGATAGACCTAAGGCTCATTCCACCAGAGCTTTGGCTACTTCTTTAGCCTTCCAAGACAGACTGCCTATTGACACCATTTGTGCAGCGGCTACTTGGGCTACTCCTCACACTTTCATTTCTCATTATAAGTTGGATTTAGCTTCTAGGCATAGAGCTAACTTTGGTTCCACTGTTCTCAGGAGTCTGTTCCGTTAGGCCACCCGGGACAAGGTGCTAGGGATGCGGTCCCATCCAGCAAGAATGAAGGCGAGATAGACAACTTAACATATAGAAGTTATGTTCTTACCATAACGTTCCATGTTAGTTGTCTTCTTCTCGCCTTCTTCGCCCCACCCTCCTTCCCCTGGCCTGGACAGACCTAGAGGAGTTGTGATTGTGACCTCTCTTTCTACCACCTCTTTCTTAGACATATGCTATTATGCATATTTCCTGGTTCAGGATGTAGGTCACCCTTCTTTCTTCCTGTTGTTAGAGGTGGACTCTGTTTTACAGTTATACTGTTACTATTATAAGCTGGGGTTAGCTTACAAACGAGATCTGAGGTAACTCTCGCCTAGCATTGTGGGATATAAGGGGAGCCTCGAGCCGGTGGAACCAACTCTCGAGCTTTTAGAGTGGCAGTCGGGCCGAGGTCGGCTCCGAACCCATCCAGCAAGAAGAAGGCGAGAAGAAGACAACTAACATGGAACGTTATGGTAAGAAGATAACTTCTATTTCTCAGCCGAATCTTGCACTTAAGGTGAGGTATGTTCCTTTTTAGCAAAATTTTTGCAGACGTTCTAAGCAGACACCTGGAAGACCCTCGCAAAAGATCCTTGGAACACAGAGGTTTTCAAGTCGGTAACTGTCAGGTGCGGGACACCCCCAGATAGACCTCTTCACCTCCCTGAGCATCACCTGCTCTCGCTTTTTCTGCACTATGATCCCGTCATCTCTAGCCTGGAGGGACAGATGCCTTCTCCTTTTAATGGATGGGGGAAGTTTATTTATACTCACCCCCACCCCACTCCCACCTCTGCTGCCAAGACTCATTCTCACAGTCCAGAAGAAATCTCCAAAACTCCTGCTGCTAGGACCTTTCTTGCTAACACAGAGATGGTTCCCGCTCCTTTTTCACTTTCACCTATTAAAGAGAAATTACTGGAGAATCCCCTCCAAAACCAGATCCAATTACTCAACAGATAAGGCAGCTTCATCCCAATCTGACATTGTTCAGTTTAATCCTCTGGATGATAGAATTCTAATCTCTACAAGACACACCTTTTCGAAAAGGTTCTTGGGTTTCCTGGCTTCTTGTAGGACTCCACACCAGAAAATCTTAGTCAAATGGATCAGATTTTCCATCTGGTATCTGAAGTGTAAACTCCAACCCATTCTATTGGACACCCCTGCAGTACTCAACTTGTGACTTAATATATTTGGGGGTTGGCCCACTCTTCCATTAAGACTCAATTATCTTGCCTGCCTTTGGAGACCCCTCTCATGTCCAGGACAGAGGTTAAGCTTTTTCTGAGGAGAGTTTTTCACCTTTGACTGCTTAGGAAGCCTATCACTCCACCATTGGACCTTAATTTTGTTTTGGAGAAGCTCACTTTACTACATTTTGATTCTGTCGCTTCAGCTACTGTAAAGTTGTACACTTGGAAAACTGTGCTGCTTCTAGCCTTAACTTCTGTGTGCAGGGTCTCAGAGCTCCATGCTGACATGGCTGTTCCACACGTGCTCATCTTCCACAAAGACAGGGTAAGCTGCACGGCTAATCCATCTTTCATGCCGAAAGTAGTTAGCAAGCTAACCTTCAACCAGGCAATCAGGCTTGCCATGCATTTTTTCTCAACCTCCCAAAATAGAGAGGTAAAGAATTGTGCATTCCTTAGACTTTCTCAGACAGTTGAGTTTTTATTTTTTTTAACCTGGACAAAATGCTAAGGATATCAGAAAAACAGATCAGCTGTTTGTCTCATTTATGAATTGTATGATAGGATAACCAGTTTCTAGACAAACTGTTGCTTCCTGGATCTCAAAGGCTATTTCTTTCTGCTACTCAGAACACAAAAGAAAGACTTTACCCATATGGCGAACAGCACATTCCACTCGAGCAGTGGCTTCATCAGGTGCCTTCTACAAGGGGTGGATAGCAAGTCCGTTTTAGAAGCAGCTTACCTGGTCATCTGTTCACACCTTCATGAAGTGCTAAACGTTAGATGCCTTTTCCAGTTCTTGGGCATTGTTTGCCACAACTATTTATTTTTTATTTTATTTATTTACATTTGTTGACCAGGAGAGTCAGCCTGGGCTCAGGTCTGTTTTCAGCGAAGGCCCGGGGAGAAAACCTCCACATTAAGTGTTACTGACATTATACAGTTTGAGAAAAATAACTTTTAAAATGTGTAGATGTTGTACTGGCTGTAGAACATAATATAAGATAAAACATAGTTGGAAAACAGCTGTAGAACGCAGTACAAGTTTAAAACACAGTGACAGATGTTGAACATTATTCAACAGTGGACAACTGAATCTATTTGTTTGTGTGGTACATGACAGTTACACTTGTAGCTAGAAGTTCTTACTATATGGTAAGTAGCTAGATTTATAAGCAACCAAGCTTGCTAGAATTAAGTTAGCTAGTGGCGTGCAGAGAGAGGTGGTGGGTGGAGTGGGTGATATTGGGGGGTGGGGGGGGGGTTGCAAGTGCATATCCAGCATGTTTTTGTGTGCTTTTAGTAAAGATTTGAAGTGGGTGACAGAAGTTGCAGAGGTAATTGAGGGTGGGAGGGAATTCAATAATTTGGCTATACCGCAGGAGAATGTTTCTCCAGCAGAGTTATTGGCTCTTGTGACTTGTAGGAGGTTTTTGTTGCTGGATCTTAGTGGTGTGGTGGTAAGATTGGGTTGGAGTAGATTCTGGAGGGATGGACTTTTAGTGGATGGTTTACTAGTTTATAGGCGAGTGCGAGTTGGTACCATTGAAGGAGATGAGGGAGCACTAGCCAGCCCAGTTCTGCCAGTGAGAAACTGTAGTGCCTACGGTAGGAAGCCCCTGTGGTAAATTTGTCGATTTTGTTATAGTAGGTTTTGAGCTTATTTAGGTTGCATAGTCTTCGGTTAGTATATACTGGAGAGGCATAAAGTAGGATGGAGATAAGGTGAGAGTTTGCTACTGAAATCTTTGCAGCTTTGGTAACTAGTTGCTGATTTCTATATAATGCTCCTAGTTTTTTGTGCACTTTTTTAATGGTCATGGATATGTGAATGTCAAAGTTCCGTTTGGTGTGTTCCGTAGGATAGATAGTGGTGCTTTTTGCTGTGATGTTAAAGTGAGAAGTGTCTCTGGTAAGTTTGGTGGTTTGGAAGATTAGTAATTTAATTTTGTTTGGGTTGAGTATTAATTGGGCATGGGATAACCAAGTTTCAACATAGGAAAATGCATCCTGTGTGACTTTTTGCAGTTCGGGTAGGGAGTGGACTGTGCAGATGATGGCTGAGTCATCTGCGTAGTGTACGAGTGTGCCATGTGTGGTGTCAGAGGCTAGATTATTGGTGAAAATAGAGGAGAGTAGGGGTCCAAGGATGTACCCTTGGGGAACCCCTATGGAGACAGGTATTTGGGGGGATAGGTCATCCTGTCATACAACAGTTTGTTGGCGGACAGATAGGTAACTTTGAAACCAGTTGGTGACTGACTGAGAGAAGGATAGGTTATTGAGAAGAGAGAACTATTCTGTGGCCTTCTGGACACTTTGTCTTCATCCTTTTAAGCCTGCCTCTCTCCTCTCTCTCTCTACAGCTCTGGGAATCGCCCATCTGTTTAGAATACTGCAACAGTGACTTGGTCAGGTCATAGTACAGTTGTGCAAGAGCTTACCATAACAGTAATACCCTGCTCATCACTGTTGTATTTATTCCTTCCCTACCACCTTTTCCCCTTACTCTTTTTCTCTCCATTTGGCACAAACACTATGCCTTACACTCAGACACATTCATTATCCCAGGATATTAAAGTGTTTGAGTAGGAGCTTGCTTACCTTTTACAAACTAAGCCCCTTGTAGCTGACCAATTTCCTTTCACTGCTTTTTTTAGGCTGCTGCTGACTTGGATATTTTCTGAAGATGTCTTTCTTGTCCTGTGTTGGAGTATTCTTAATGTGGGATTCCCTGCCTAAGGCTACCCGAACGTTGGCTCCATTACAAAAGCTTAAGCCTGGCTGCTGTAGGTGCGTGGGACGTCACACATAAGGCCATAAACAGAGGATCTTAAATGTGAAGTCTGCATGCACAAACCTCAGAACTTTTCAGCCACAGTCGACCGTCACATCTATACTTGGAAAACCAGTGACTCAAACTAGCACTCAGGATGGATCCCAAATCATCCGCTTTGACAGAACCACTGTGGAAAAAGGGCAAGGTTTCCAGGCCTACTTCATCTACCATCAGATGTCCCTCCAGCTTCTGATTTATGAGTTGAGGGACGTCCGATAGAGCAGTCTACTTCGGCTGCCCTCAAGGAAGCCACTTCAGAAGTAACAGCCAGCCCATCCACGGAGATAGCTTTGTTGATCTCTACCAATGTCGAGGTTGAACCAGATATTGTCTGATGACTGACCAGGATGTCACTGCCTGAAGCCCCTACCATTTCCCAGGCTCCTGAACCTAGGCCTTCTTCAAGAACTAGGCCTTTAAAAAGGGAACAGAAAACAAAGCACCATACTCCACCTTCTGAAGGAGTCCCAGAGTGACAGTCTTTCACCATCTCCTTGATGCAGGCCTTCATGACTCTTAGGCTCATGGTCTCTTCCCCCTCCACCATTCCAGTGATCAGTCCTAGGCCTGCCACTGCCACTTCTTTCCCTTTGGCTACTACCCAGAAAAAGGAAGAACAGGAACCCTACTATTCATCCTCTGATGTATCAGTTTCTTCTTCCTCTCAAATTGCCTTCCCACCTGAATATTATTCTTCAGATGAACCCATAGAAGGGGACTCTCCACCAGAGAATATCATCTTTGGGGAGACCATCACAGAGATGAAAGAGTACTTTAAATGGGACACTTCCCAAATGACTGACACACAAAGGAGATACTTTGAATTACTCCAAGTGGCGTCTCCCTTGCCTTCAGCCATCCCACCAGTCATTCTTGCCTACCTTGATGCTTTCACCTCAGCATCAAAGAACCCAGGCTCACAACCACCAGCCTCTAAGAGCCCTGACAGGTTCTATAAAGTTCTAGATGATGAAAAAATTCCTAGTAAAACTACCCCTGATAGAACCTGCTGTAATTGCTGTATCCCCTGACAGGCAGTCTAGACTGATTCCTTCAGCTTCGCTTCTGCCTAATAAGGATAGAAAAAACATGGACAAGATGGGAAAGAAGGTTTATACCTCCTACACCCTAGCCTTCAGAGTTATTAACTATCGTACCTATATGATAAAATATTCCTTGGACCTAGTATCACAGGCCACTACTCTTCTGTCTTCCACCCCTGACTGCCCCACCAAAACTGAGAGAGCATCAAAACTGTCCATGGCTTCTTGGGTAGCCAGGCATTCTATTAAATGCAGTTATGATGCAGCAGAGGCCTCTGCACGGTCTGCAACTTCTGCATCAGTACTCCACAGATATTCTTGGCTATGCCTACAATCTCTACCAGAGGAATTCAAGTCTAAAATACTAGACGCCCCATTAGACCACAACTTCCTGTTTGGCAAACAGTCTGCAGATCTTTTCAAAAAACTGCAGGAAAAAAGTGAAGAGTTTCAAGGCATCAGTCACTTGATTGTGCCCCATCCCTAAATACTACAGGAATTATTCTGCTAAGACTACCTTTGTCACAAGGCCCCCTCTTAGTCACCCCTTCCTATTCCAGGCATAGGAGAGGAACCAGGAGGCAAACCTCTTCCAGACCAGTTGCCTCACAACCCAGTCAGAGACAGCCTTTTTAAGATAGAAGTGGACCAAACAATGCATGACTGCTTTGCCCACCTCCCCTTGTCAGCCCACCTTTCCCACTGCCTTCCCATTTGGAAATCCATCACTTTAAACCGCTGGATGCTGGCAGTAATACAAAATGTATATTTCCTTTCCTGGAAGGAAAACCCTCTGACACGGGGCATTCCCTTTCCCCCTAAAAATCCACTACATCTCATTCCTCATATACTGCAAGGCCCTTATGACTTTAGGAGCTATGGAAACCTGTCCCTCGAGGACAGGAAGGAAAAGGCTTCTACTCAAGACTTTTTTTCTGGTCCCCAAAAAAGATGGGCTTTGGTGACCAATAGTAGATCTAGCCTTTCTAAACCTTTTCCTAAAAGTTCCATCATTCAGAATGCTATCCCTTAAAACTCTACTCCCATTACTACCAATCCAGGTCTTTATTGCCACACTAGATCTAAAGGAAGCTTATCTCCATATCCCCATAAAACCCTCCCACAGAAAAATCTGACGTTTCACTGGGCCCTGCTCTCACTTTCAATTTACAGCTTTGCCCTTTAGTTTATCTACTGCACCCAGGGTATTTACAAAATGCCTAGCCCCAGCTAAAGCCTTCTGCAGAACCAAAGGTGTTCAAATCTGTCCTTACTTAGACAGCATCCTCATTCTAGCACAAACAGAGGGACACCCTTCAAAACCATCTGAGGTTCACCACTTCCCTGCTTCAAAGCTTGGGATTCACCCTCAACCTTCAAAAAATCATCCTTAACCCCTCAGCAGGACAAAATCTTTCTGGGCTGCAGGATAAGAACAGACTTGATGCGGGCATTCCACCCTCAAGATAAAGTTTGTTCTCTCCACTCACTTCCAAAGCCTATTACAGGTAAAACAGATATCTGCAAGATTAATCTGGCAGATCCTGAGACTAATGGCAGCCACTATCTCTATGCGGTCTCTAGCCGGAATGCACACACGAAAACTGCAGTGGTACTTGAAAAATGTGTGGTCACAACACCAATATGCCCTAGAGTGCCAGATTACACTCCTGCCCTGCCTCAAAGCAGAACTAAGGTGGTGGATCTGACAAATAATTTTGAACCCTGGCCTTCCACTACAACCACCCCTCGAACCCAGCACATGCACACAGATGCTTCAGACTTCGGGTGGGGGGCTACCATGAAAGGCTTCATGGTACAGGAGAACTGCACTCCACCCTCCAAAAGAAGCATATCAATGTGAGGGAAATGACTGCAGTTCTTCTGGCCCTGAAAGACTTCCTCCCTATCCTGCATCTGGGCCCCCTTCAAATCTTCACAGACAACACCACAGTCATGTGGTATCTCAACAAATTCTTAAAGAAGCACCAACACTGCTGCAATCGAATCCACTGGTGAAAAAATATATAAGTATCTGTAAGCTGAAGAACACCGGTGGGAACTGATAGTTAGCAAAATCAAACTCACATCAACATCGACTTGCAGAAATCATGGACATCAAACGAATAAAAATAAAAATACTTTTATTCGAGTACAGGAACAGAACAGATGAGCGCTTTCACGTACAATGATGTACGCTTCCTCAGATCTAATACAATAGACTCACAATGGAGTTTAAATACTCAGAAAACGGCTTCTAATCGTTCAATTAGGCAAGTAAATTAATTCACCTGATAGCAAATAATCTAATATCAGTTAATTCAAGCAACTAATGAAGATTGTTGCAATGCTTGCTTACACTGAAGCATAAAAGCTATATAACTGAACAAGCTATAAAGCTATCAGAAAAATATATATATATAAATATATTTCTCACAAATGTAAAAGTATATATATATATATATACACACATACATGTAATACTATTCTTATATAAGATAACATAAACTAAGCAGAGTTCTAAAATATCACAATGAGTGCCAGTGCCCCATTAGAAAATAAATAAACATTTAAACATTAAAACACTTGCTTCAAAAGCTTAATAAAATTAAAACACAGAAAATACATATGTATAGATACGAATATAAATATACATGCACAATCATATGTATACAAATACATATACATATAAAATAAGGATTACATGCAAACAAACAAAGAAAAGATATCAAAAGTATTCAGACAAATCTACATACGATGTTATAAAGCACGCTTTAGCGTGGAGTTGCTACTAGAGCAGCATCGAGCAGCACCGGTTTAACAAGGTTAAACTTTTTCTGGCTCCATAAAGTCTGTTCTTCATTTTTTCCCTTAGAACTGCTCTACCAGTAACCTAAACAGTATATCCCTTAACTAAAAAGCGCAGCACTTGTTCCTAAAAGTTTTTTTTTCATAAAAAAAGCTCAGCACTTGTCTTAAAAGCATCTTCCTTGCAGGTTAAGCACTTCTATGTTATACAAAGTCCCTCACTTGCGAAACCCCCCCAGGAGTACCCACTTCCTTACTAAGTCCTTTCTTATTCAGTCTCATACCAAACTTCTTAATTTTTCTAGCATGTCGAAGGGCCAGATGCTGGCGTCCTCTCCTGCCCAGTTGGTGAATCTGGGAATATTGAGGCAATGTTACAATTGCCTCATGTACACAGACAACCCTCTCCTCCTCCCACATAACACAAATACTTGCGAGAGATGCAGCTATTTAGCCAAACTGGAGGCTGAGCTCTCTCAACTCAGGACTGGCAAGACCAGACAGGAGGAGAAGGCAACTACACACACCACAAAACCAGCCTCACATAATGCTACCACACCACTGAATCAAACACATAAACACACAAAGACATACTCAGAGGCTCTGAGTAAAAATTTACCTAAACAGCAGAGGCCTCCAAAGCAGACACCCAAGCAACTGCTACCTCAAGACACCCCGCAAGCAACACATAAACCACAAAATCAGTGTGCAAAGTAGTCACAGCCCTTAAGGCCAAATACAACACCAAACGTACTTGTCATAGGTGACTCCATAGTCAGACACACTGACGCCCCACTCACCAGGCTGAACAAGGAGAGGGTCACAGTAAGCTGCCTATCAGGTGCTAGAGTCCGCCACATAACACAAGCACTCTGGTCACTCCACGGCAAGTACAAATATGACACAGTCGTTGTCCATGCTGGTGTGAACGACCTGAAACGTACTTCCCTGGACTACATGAAAAGAGACATAGAGGAGCTCTCTGATTATGTAGCCCAGGCAGGTATGACCCTGACCCTGAGCAGTATCCTTCCTTCACCAAGAATGATGCCACAATATAGAGACAAGATGATCTGCTTTAACAATTGGCTTAATTTCTGGTGTCATTCAAAAGGGATCCAGTGTCTGTCTGCCTGGGATGACATGCTTGACAAGCCACGCTGCTTCGCAAGGGACGGCTTGCACCTGTCACCCCTGGAATTTATTGGCAAAGGCTCTTGCCACCCCCATAGTGCCTTTTTTAGACAAGGCTCAAATTCTAAACCTACCACCCTAGAAAACAAAAATGGGAAGAAACTGAGGGTAATGCTGCTCAATGCCAGAAGTCTAAATCTCAAAATGCACGCACTCGAGGCCATTCTCAGTATGGAGAACATCGATGTCTGTGCTGTAGCTGAAACCTGGTTCAAGGCTCATGAGAGCACCCCGGCACTATCAGGTTTTACCTCATATCATGCGTTCCGGCCCCAAAACCCGGACCACACCACGAAAGGAGGGGGTGTATCCATATTCATAAAGGATACCGACACCTCCAGGTTGGTTGCAACGCACGAAGCTTCGGAAACCATCCAGGTGCAACTAACCATAGGCAAAACTGCTCTACAATTTGTAGCATGCTACAGGCCACCCTCTCAAACTCAGGAACCCCACACAGCCTTCCTGAAGACACTGGAGGGTATAAATGTATCTCCAAACACCATCATATTGGGTGACTTCAACTACCCGAATATAGACTGGGAACATTACTCAAGCCCTAACTTTCTAGCCCAACGGTTCCTGGTGTTCATAAATTCAAATGCCATGGAACAACTAGTCACTGTTCCCACGAGAGGAGAAAATATCCTAGATCTCATTATCACAAACATGGGGACAAAATGCTCCACACCGGAAGTATATCCCTCATTGGTGAGATCTGATCATAAACTAATCTCACTGGAAATCCACATCCCGCCCCCACCCCAAACAAAAAAGACCACAGTGAAGAACTTCTCTAAAGCAAACTTCACACTACTCAAGACTGGTGTGGCATCCTTCAAGGCCCCTGAACCAGTGGAGACCACAACCCAGGCTGCGGAAGCCCTTACAAATGCATTCTATGAACACCTCCAGGACTGCATGGATCAGGCAATCCCAAACAAAACCAAGACTCTTTCCACCAAGGGCAAACGTCCAGTCTGGTGGACCCCAGCCATTAACAAACTTTACAATAAGAGGAGAAAGCTATTACATGATAGAACAAAATCCATAAAAGGGAAGTTACCCCTGATCATTATTAGTAAAAGAAAATACGAGCACTCATAAAATCAACTAAGGCCAATTTTGAGAGGAAAATTACCATGGATTCAAAAGACAGTCATAAGGCCTTTTTCAGCTATGTTAGGAACCTGGGTGGAAACTCCCAGATATGCTCAGAATTAGTCCAAAATGATACAAAAATCACTGAACCCACAGACATTGGCAACATACTGGCAGACAGGTTCAGTGCACACTTCACCCCCCTCTCCCCCCGTAAAGGAGAGATAACTATCCCAGCGGAGTGTAGCCTCCCAGACATCTCAATATGCACAGGTGAAAGCTGCTCTCTCTAAAGCTAAAAACACAGCATCAATGGGACTGGATGATGTCCCCGGCTGTGTGCTACACGAGCTCAATGAGGAACTAAACCTGCACATAAGGCAGCTGTTTAACCTCAGCCTTACCACAGGATACGTGCCCAGGGAGTGGCGTATGGCAACTGTGGTCCCACTTCACAAAGGCGGTGCCTCTACGGACCCTGGTAATTACCGCCCCATAAGCTTAAGTCTAGTCTGCAAAGCTATGGAGAGGATCATAATGGAGCTCATAAACAAAGATATAGGGGACTTGCAGACATTGGACCCGACCCAGTTTGGCTTTGTCAAGGGCAGATCATCCCTTTTGAACTTGGTCGACTTCTTCGAAACAGTCACCAAGGCCATTGATGAGGGAAAGGCAGTCCATAAAGCTTACCTTGACCTTGCAAAGGCTTTCAACACAATACCCCACTCGGGTATTGTAGAAAAACTTACCAGCTTAAATGTAAACCCATATGTCACAAGATGGGTTGCAAACTGGCTTAAGGACAGAACCCACAGGGTTAGAGTTGCTGGCGCTATGTCAGACTCCAAGCCGGTCACAAGTGGTGTCCCACAGGGCTCGGTCCTTGGCCCCCTATTGTTCGGCATCTACTTCTCAGAAATACAGGCCAACATGGGAGGACTTTTGCTGACAAAGTTTGCAGACGACTGCAAACTGGGCACCATAGTGGAAAGTGCATCGGACACGGATATCCTTCAGAGGGGACTCACGGAAACAGATAGCTGGTGCCAGAGCCATGGCCTGAAGTTAAACGCCAAAAAATGTATAGTCATACCCTTCGGGAAAAACAAGGTAACCCCAAGCTACCATATAGGTGGCAATCCACTAAGCACAGAAGAGGTTATCAGGGACCTGGGGACCCAGGTTGACAGTGGCCTTTCTTTTGACACTCACGTTGCTAAAGTGGTTAGAAAGACCTTCTACATTGCCCACCTGATCATGAAGGGATTCACATCCAGATCTAGTGAGGTCATTGTTCCCCTGTACTCTTCACTTATCAGACCAATGATAGAGTACAATGCCCCATTCGGGATGCATCTCACCCGACATCTGCAGCAATTGGAGAGACCCCAAAAGTTCCTCACCAAAAGGATAAAGGGACTCCAACATCTGTCATATGCTGCCAGATTGAAGAAACTCCAGCTCTATTCAGTCGCATACCGTCTGCTCAGAGGTGACATGTGCCTGACATACAAGGCCATGTCCAACCCAGAATTAATGGACATACTCCACCTCCAAAAATCCAAATCCACCAGAACCACTAGAGCAAGCGACTTGAACCTTAGCACGGATATAAATAGGACGTGCTGGAGGGATAGATTTATCACTCAGAGACTCCCTATGCTGTGGAATAAAATCCCGGTCCATGTGAGGCAGAGCACCTCGCTGGCTCTGTTCAAGAGAAATCTTTACCTGTGGATGGGAGATCGTAGGTTTACCCCGGGAATCATCTCTGTGTCACTGCTGGACAGAGGCCCAACAAACTAATGGGCACAGTATTTTTGCATATAAGGGGGTGGCGTAAGCCACAATACTTTGGGCTAGGCTTATAAATGCCTTAGGGCAGATAGCCTAGTATGAACCTATGAACCTATGTCAAAACACTAATAATATCAACAATAATAGATATATCACATATATAGAAGCTAGCTCCTGTTCTTTAATATGGGTTTTATAGATGCACACTGATTAATCCCTGGATATATATGTGCTTTAAGCCTAAAGATCCATGTTAATTCCTTGTTTTCTAAATGATTAATGTGATCTCCCCCTCTAACATCACAATCTACTTTCTCTAGAACCCTAAATTTAAACTGATGATGGTTGAACTCCATAACATGTTTGGCTAGCGCATTCAGCCCATTCATACGCTTCATATCATAGATGTGGTTATACATCCTGTTCTTTAATTTTCTTTTGGTTAAACCTACGTAAAATACTGGGCAAGTATCACAATTAGCCAAGTAGATCAGACTCTGTGTCACATGTCGCCTCAAATTTTAGGTGTAAAAATCTAGGTATCTCAACAAACAGAGAGGAATCAAGCCCTACCTCCTCTGCTAGATAACATTGCAAATCTGGGACCTTGTCTCCTTGAACAGCTTATCCCTCCAGGCAACATACATCCCTTCCCAGGACAAACAAACAAGTGGATATTCTCAGCGGAACATCCTCTCTACAATACGAGTGGATGCTGAACAGGAAGACTTTTCTTGACATTGTCCACCGGTGGGGCACACCTTGAGTAGATTTGTTTGCCTCCCTCCAGAACAGACAATTGGAAAAATTCTGCACCAAGGGCTACTCTCCACTTGCCTTGGAGGGTAGATGCCTTTAGCACTCCATGGAAGGGGTGGTTTCTATATGCATTTCCACCCTTCCCTCTCATTCAAAAACTCCTCCTGTAAATCAGGAGGGACAAGCCAAAAATCTTGCTGGTGACTCCCTATTGGCCAAGGCAGCACTGGTTCCCCTACTTCTCTCATTAGCCAAGGGCAATCACCACAAGTTACCTCACAAAGATGGACCTACTCACACAGTAAAAGGGAACTCTTATTTACCCTCACCAACAGACGTCAAGTCTAACACTCTGGGTGATAAACTTTTAATCCCTTTCAGACACCACTACTCAGAGGACATGCTTTTAGTCCTGAGGGAGGCCAGGTAATAGACTACTAGGAGATCCTACTTATTGAAATGGAAAGACTCTCCAACTGGTGTCTCTATAAGCACAGGTATCCCTGCCAGGCAGACGCTTCCTAGTCCTTACCTGTATGTGTGAACTAATTAAGGCTGGTCTTTCGTACTCTTCAGTGAAATTCCACCGATCATCAATTTCAGCCTGTCTACCACTTCATCCCCCTTTATTAACCAGGCTAGATGTCAGATTATTCCTGAAAGGGGTCTTACACATCAGACAACCAAGAAAATCCCCCCCCCCCCGAGACTTAAACTTCATTCTGGAAAAACTAACACTGGCCCCATTTGAGCCAGCTAGTGCTGCTACACCCCAGATGTGTACATGGAAGACTGTAGTGGTGGTGGCCCTTAATTTAGCTAGAAGGGTATCAGAGTTGTAAGCTCAAATGGCCTGCTCTCCCTACACTACCTTCCAGAAGGATAGGGTAACCCTACGTATTAACCCTTCCTTCATGTCTAAAGTGGTCAGGGAACTGTCCCTAAACCAAATCCATTCACCTGCCCACCTTCTTCCTCTATCCAGTTAATGACAGTGAGAGGATTCTCTATTCCTTGGATGTGCTCAGGCAACTAAGGTTTTATCTAGACAAAACTAAGTCCATCAGAAAATCTAACCAACTCTTTGCCTGGCCCAGGGCCCTAGGGTGGAAGGATATGGTCTCCAAACAAACCATTTCCTGTTGGATTAGGAATACTATTTGCTTCTGCTATTCCCACCATGACAACCACTTACCCCAGGGCGTAAGAGCTCATTCTACCAGGGGCCTAGAAACCTCAAACGCATGGACACAGCCTCCATCCTGGAAGCAGCCACCTGGTCCACCATTCACACCTTCACCAGACGCTATATATTAGGGTCAGACTAGCCAGCATATGACAGTTTGCACCTCTGGTTGACATAACTTTTTACTTTCTATGGGACTGTCTGACTGGGCATTTAACGTCTGAGGTTTGTTCATGCAGGTATCGTATTTAAGGTCCCTGGTTTATGGCCCTGTGTGTGACATCCCACGCACCTACAGCAGCCAGGCTTAAGCTTTTGTATAGGAGCTGACGTTCGGGTAGCCTGAGGGAGAGAATCCCACACTAAGAATACTGCAACATGGAAGAGAAAGACAAATATGGTTATGATAAGATTTTACACAACTATTCTATCTGATACATTTCTTTGACTTTATACCTCTGTGTCGACAAGCTGAGGTCATCATCCAGATGTTCTTAGGAAGGTAAAGCTATGATTCCACAGCCAGATGTCAGCAAGCTACAACCTATCTGGACATCACTGTTATAAGTTCTTACACAGCTATACTTTCTGCAGGTCGGCATCACCACATATTTCAAAACTACTTACTGTGCTTTAACACTCTCACTCACATCAGGAATAATGCCCAGTAACTGGAAGCATGTCACTATCCCACCTATACCAAAAGTATTTAACTTTAAGGGTCATTCAGGCTTTAGATCAGTAACAACCCCCTATGCAAATGTTCCATACAATCTACTTTATGGTCAGCCAATTAATCTGTTCATAAATTTGTTGATCTGGATACAAAACAGTATGATTTATGACCAAGATCCACTACCCACAGTAGCAACTCAAATATAAAAGGCTATGAAGATATGACATTTGGGTCTGTTTTGACATTAAAATATTCTGAGTGTATTCAACACAGCCTTTTCCATACTTTAACCCAAACTGGATTTAGCAAAACAGCATTTAAGTGAGTCTTTCTTCCTAAAAATACAAGCTTCATAGTTGACATTGGGGTCACGTACTCAAAACAAAAAACTCAAAGCTGATGTCTCACAAGGGACAATTTTGAGCTCATTTTTCTCACTGCTTGTAAGTAACTTGCACTTAAACCTACCTTTCGTAAACTGAGTGTTGTATATAAATGATGTGATTATAGATGGCAGCCATGTGTCCCATTTATTCCTACTCACAAATTACAGTTTTTTTTTCCATTCCCTGGCAAGAGTTTGGGAGTAGAGAGCAGGCCAGCTTGCTGGTACTGGATGGTGGCCTACCTTTTCCTTCTTGATGCACCTGCATGCTCCTTTGGTAGCTTCTGTTCTGAGGGAAAGCTTGGGTGTGCCAGCAGAAACTACTTACTCTCGTACTGCCTTGTCATCTTCTAGAGGCATTAGAGGTGCTAATCAGAGTCAATATCACCAACACAAAAGTTTCATTTTTATCTGTCTGTGCCATGGAGGTTGCGTGAGATGTTCATCATGCATACAGCTGCAGTCATAACAGATGGGTTATCCTGCCGTCAGGCGGGTCCTCGGTCGGTCGAATTCCAAAGTCTAGGTTCGGCGTCGGTTGTCGTCGCATCTTGCCTGACGTCAGTGCGGCAGGGGTACAAAAGAGGCAGCCGACACCATTTTCTTCAGTCTTTCTTGCCGCGCGGTGCTCGAAACAGAAGCAGTTCGCAAGTGCCGGTCGGCCAGCTCCTGAGATTTACAAAAGTATTTCAGCTGAAGTCTTCTTGAAAGCTAAGTACCCCGTTGGGGAAACTTTTCTTGCCTCAGACCGATGTCAGACAAAGTTAATAATTGCATTTCATGTGGGAAGCAAATACCGCATAAGGATTTCCACTCCTTCTGTATACCTTGCTTAGGCCCAGACCACGATGTCTCGGCCTGCTGTTTTTGTGCTAGATTCAATAAACGCACTATTAAGCGTCGGGTGGAGTTCGCCTTTCACTTTTTTGGCAAATAATTTAATTATGTCGTCGGATAATCCGCCTCCAGCAAAAAACGCAAAGATAAGGACCGACATACGAGGTCAACACTACCTACTGAAACCACGCTAAGGCCTACTACCGGTTCTCCAGTACTCAGCGAGGCGCTTACGCAGCCCCTGAGTACCGATGACAATGCATTACCGGTGTCTTCAGTACCCGAGGTCGCAGGCTCCTCGGCCCCCATTCCTGCTACAGATCCCGACGCCACTCCTGGCGGGGAAACTCAAAATTTAGACAGGCCTGCCATTTCTCAAGGGGTCTTCAGATCTTCTTCCTTTTCCATTAAAGCCTTCACTAAATCTAAAGCAGCCATGAAAACCAAAAAACGGGTTCCTCAGACCCCCTCTCAAGGCACCATGCCTAAAAAACAGATGCTTAAAATGGCTGAGGATTTGATTACTCTTATCAGGGGTTCTCAACCCCCCTCTGACAAAAGGCCCAGATTAGAGGAAGACCCTTCCTCAGATCAAGCTTCTATTACCTCAGAACTATCTGAGGACCAGGATTATGCCTATTCTCCATTCGAAGACTCTGATGCAGAGGAGTCTATTCCCTTGGTCTCCCCCCCTGAGGACTTCTCTTTTGGGGAAACCCTGCATACATTGAGGGAACACTTTCACTGGGAAGGCCAAGATTACTCAGATTCCAAGAAAAGGCTCAGGGAATTTCTTCTGCTCCCCCAGCATAGGCCTCTGGCTATCCCTCCTGTTTTAGATATATTGGATGATGTGTACACAGAAACCAGCCTTAATCCTGATTCTTTAACTCCAGCTCCTGTTAAACCAGACAGGTATTACCGGGTTCCTGACTTTCACCAGTTCCTATATAAAAGCCATACTGCTGACCCAGAAACAATTTCACAGGGTCCCAAGGGAATTAAGGCCTCTACTGCTAAAAATCCATTACCTTCAGAGAGAGATTCCAGAGCATTAGAAAGGTGGCTGCCACTTTAACCATGAGGGCATTAAACTGTCAGTTCCATATGTTAAAGTATCAACAGTTTTTGATATCTCAGCTGAAAAGCAAGATGACTCAACCACAACAACCAGATTTAAATGAGTTGCAGGATTTGTTGCATGGTGCAGAGCAAGTGGGTAAACATACCTTGCAGTGTGGTTTTGATGCTTTAGAGGCCTCATTTAGAGCTGCTGTTACGGGGTCTGTTATACGTAGGCATGCTTGGCTCAAAGAGCAAACCTTACCAGATAATGTCAAGGCTAAATTATTAGGTGCACCTCTTCAAAAAGATGTATTGTTTGGTGTTAAAGCTGTGGAGGTGCTAAAGAAAATGGAGGAAAAAGCGAAATCAATGCAAACAGTGAAAGATTTCCTGCAAGTACAGCCTCCACGTTTCAGCAGAAACTGGCCTTCAAAAAATTGGTCCTTTCCAGCCACGGACAGACCTCAAAGGGGTAGTTACAGGCGCCCAAGGGGCAGAGGGCAACCTCAAGGATTTTTCAGAGCCAGACAGTGGCAAGCACCAACCCCAAGAGGTGGTGAAGATAGATCAGTCGTTTAGAAAACAGACACAATGTCTTCCCCCTACACCTGCCAAGCAAAGCTTTAATGGCAGCACATTTGGGCGGAAAACTGACATTATTCTCAAAAAATTGGCATATTGTTACAAAAGACAAATGGATTCTGGACATTATAGACAGAGGCTACAGGTTCCACTTTCACACCCTTCCAAAAATGAGAGGCATGCCAAACCTGCCACAAAATCAAAGGGCAGAGGCACAAAAACAAGTTTCAGCTCTCATGGACATGAAAGCAATTCAAGAGGTACCTGCAAAAGAACAAGGTCAAGGGTTTTATTCCAGACTATTCCTGGTACCGAGGAAAGACAAAGATTGGAAACCTATCTTAGACCTATCCATCTTAAACACATATCTACAGGTGCCAAAATTCAAGATGCTCACATTACAGCAGCTTCTTTCCATGCTGGGCAAGGAGTCTTGGCTGGTAACATTGGACCTCAAGGAGGCATACCTGCATGTCCCTATCAGACAAGATTGCAGAAGATACCTCAGATTTCTTGCAGGTTCAACCCATTACCAATTCTCTGCATTGCCCTTTGGCTTATCTACTGCGCCCAGAGTGTTAACGAAATGCCTGGCATCAGTAATCGCCTTCTGCAGACTACAAGGGATACAAATCTACCCATATCTGGACGACTGCCTGATCCAAGCGGACAGCAAGGACATACTACTGCAGCACCTGGCGTTTGTAATAAAACTGTTGAACTTCCAGGAATACACAGTCAACAAAAAGAAATCGAAACTAATACCCTCTCAAGAAATAATTTTCCTGGGTGCCAGCTTGGATACAACCACCCAGATGGCCTACCTCACGCCAGACAAGCAAGGACAACTGTCTCAATACTTCAGAAAAATGGCAACTTACATCAGGCTTACTGCAAGGAACATCCTGGCATCATGGCATCTTGCATCCTACTAATCCCATGTGCAAAGCTGCATATGAGGAAACTTCAATGGTACCTGAAAACCTTATGGTCTCAACACAGCCACTGCTTGGAAACAATTATCCCACTCATTCCATGCCTTCAGAAGGAATTTTTGTGGTGGACTCAAGCTTGCCAAAGAAACACAGGTCTTCCTTTCTGTGTACCTCAAGCAACTCCAATCATCACAACAGACGCCTCAGACTACACCTGGGGAGCACACATGACAGATCAGTGCATTCAGGGAAAATGGACCCGAAAAGAGAAGCACCTTCACATCAACCAAAAGGAGATGCTAGCTGTTCAAAAGGCTATTATGACCTTCAAAGACCTACTGCATCCAGGCCAGCTATTGATAAGGACAGACAGCACCACAGTGATGTGGTACATAAACAAACAGGGGGGAACTCCTTCATACCCCCTGTGCAGGCAAGCCATAACCCTATGGAACACAGCACTGGAATTGCAAATTCAACTGCAGGCACAATTCCTGCCAGGGAAGGAAAACACACTGGCAGACAACCTAAGCAGAAATATGACAGATCCACATGAATGGAAGTTGCATCCTCAAGTTTTCACAAAGATAACTCGGGCATGGGGACAGCCAGACATAGATCTCTTTGCTACCCACAGAAATTGCCAGTTGAAAAAATTTTGTTCAAGGACCTATCATCCACAGGCCTGGAAAGTGGACGCACTTTCCTTCAATTGGGCAACACTGACAGTCTATGCCTTCCCGCCTCTTCCTCTGCTGCCCAAAGTTCTATTAAAAGCCAGAGCAGAGAGGCCGAAAATGATTCTCATCGCTCCAGACTGGCCAAGACAACAGTGGTGTCCGCTTATGAGGAGCCTGACACATTCCTCACCATGGATCCTACCTCTAGTCCCTCTTCTGTTGTCCCAGCACAACTACAAAACCCTTCACAGCCATCTCAAAACTCTAAATCTAGCTGCATGGAGAATTCCTTGATTTCACAACAGATTCTCCTCTCCAAGGAGGTGCAGGATGTCATCTTGGAGGCCAGAAGACCTTCTACTAGAAAAGCCTACTCCGCAAAATGGAAACGATTGTGCCTGGAATCAAGAAAAGGGCCAGAATCCTTGGGTAATAAATTTACCTCAAATTTTACAGTACCTAGCTGAGATGTTAAACAGTGGACTTTCCTTCTCCTCCATCAAGATCCACGCTTCAGCCATTTCTGTACAATACAACACAGATCCTCCATTATTCTCTCACCCTCTCTTAAGGCAGTTCTTCAGAGGGGCAAAGAATTTAAAACCCTCAAGGAAACCACCAGTCCCTGCTTGGGACCTCAACTACGTATTGGAAAAGCTGACCCTTTCTCCCTTCGAGCCAGCTTCTTCAACAGAACTACAATACTTGTCATGGAAAACAGCCTTCCTTCTGGCTATCACCTCAGCACGCAGGGTTTCGGAGCTACAGGCCCTCATGGCTGTGCAACCATTCATCATTTTCCATCGGGACAGAGTTTCCTTACGAACCAATCCTACTTTTATGCCAAAGGTAGTATCCAGTGTAGCTTTGAATTAGACTATCCACTTACCTACCTTTTATCCTAATCCACAAAACAAAAGGGAAAGACTACTACATTCCTTGGACATTCACAGACAACTTTGTTACTACTTGGACAGAACAAAGCCATTCAGGAAATCTGAGCAACTCTGTGTCCTATGCTGTAGGTGCTCAGGGAAAGGCTATTTCCAAACAGACATTTTCAAAATGGATAGCCCACTGCATACATTTTTGTTCATTCCATGGAAAAACTATGCCTGCATGCATCAGATCCCACTCCACCAGAGCCACAGCTACCTCTGCAGCCTTCCTCAGGGGGGTCCCTACCAAGGATATTTTGGAAGCAGCCACCTGGAGTTCAGTGCACACTTTCTCCAAGCACTATCACCTCCCACTATACTCAAAATCTAGAGCGGGCTTTGCCACAGCAGTCCTGCAGGGCATCCTAGCCCCTCCTAGTTCCACTTAGTGCCTACCACTCTTACTTAGCTTTGGGATTCTACCCATCTGTTATGACTGCAGCTGTATCACGATGAACATAGTACAGTTTTGTACCTACCATAAATGTAGATGTTCGAGTGCTCATACAGCTGCAGTCCAGGTTTCCCTCCCTCCATCCCCTCTTAGGACAGGCCTTATGACAAACACTTTTCATATAACCTTTTTGGGGTATTCTTTTGTGGTGTATTTGCTTGCAACTACTGTTTTTGATTTATCAACATTGCATCTTTGCATAACATTATGTTTGCCTTCCTTCTGGGGGCACCTGACATCTGGGGCAAGAAAAACTGAAGAAAATGGCGTCTGCTGCCTCTTTTGTACCCCTGCAGCACTGACGTCAGGGAAGATGCGACGACAACCGACGCCGGACCTAGACTTTGGAATTCGGCCGGCCGAGGACCTGCCTGACTGCAGGATAACCCATCTGATGTCCTTCAAGGATGCATCTGCAGTCCTAACATATGGGTTGTCCTGCCTCAGGCAGCCCTTCGGTCGGCCGGATTCCAAAGTCTGGGTCTGGCCTCGGCTGATGTCGCACTTCACTCGACGTCATAGCTGCTGTCAATTGGGTATAAAGGCATCAGCCGACGCCATTTTCCTCAGTCTTTCTTGCCGCGCGGTGCCCGAAGCAGAAGCTGTTCGCAAGTGCCGGTCGGTCAGAACCAGAGATTACTACTACCGAAGACTTCTAAAAAGCTAAGTACCCCGTTGGGGACTCTTTCTTGCCTCAGCCGATGTCAGAAAGACGACAACCGACGCCGGACCTAGACTTTGGAATTCAGCCGGCCGAGGACCTGCCTGACTGCAGGATAAACCCATCTGTTATGACTGCAGCTGTATGAGCACTCGAACATCTACATTTATGGTAGGTACAAAACTGTACTTTTTCTCTGTCTTTTGGGGAAGATACTGTTAGGGCAGCAGAGGCTAGTAGTAGGTGCAGGTTACTGCAGTCAGTCATACTTTGTAGTGTGTGCATTTGAGGCTTTTCAAGCATTCATGGCTTTATTGTTGCTGTAGCACTTCAAGATTATGCACTCCTCAACCCTTTTCTTTGACGAGGGCTCATTCTTTTATTCTTTGACTGTAGTGTCTTGTCAAAGTTGATTGTTTCATTTGCTAATATAACTAGAGGCATGAAGTAGCTGTTGGCAGTATTCTGCATGAAGATTTGGGCTTTTGATTTTTTTTTTGGGGGGGGGTTACATAATCTTACATATTAAGACCGGTAGTAGCTTCAGTTTTGTGCGGTGTGTTGCCTGCTTTCTCATTTGGAAGTACTCTGTGTTAATTGTAATGTCTACTGTTGTAATTCTCCCAATTGGGATCTCCTTGTGCAAGTAGCTTGCAGCTGCCATGACTTCCAGAGCTTTGCTTTATTCCTGGGTTTTGGCTAATCTATGGACACCCCCCCCCCCCAAAAAAAAAAAAAGTGGATAGCTGTGTGCTAGTGTTCTTTCAGCCTGTTAGCAAGCTTCCAATAGCCAGATAAGATTAAAGAAATTCTCTCTGGTGTACTTAACTGTATATTTGTTCATGGGTTCATATATGTTTACTAGACTAACGACCACAAGGCCATTTTTAAGTCTACCCATGCATCCCAAATCTTAGACAAGTTGTGATACCCTTGATAAGTATAAGCATGGGCCTGGGAGAGGGATCATTTACAGGTTACCTGTGTCCATTAGAGAGACAGGTGCCAAAACAGGTATGAATTTCCAGTTTTCCATCCAATTGTCTAAGTTGCACTTGAATTGGGTTAGGGAGGAACTCTGCTTCACATGAATGGGGTGCCTGTTTCATAGATGGAGTAGTCGCTGGAATACATACCTGTCTCTTCAGTAGGTCCTATTTATATCACAGGCAAGGTTTAAGTCTTAAGAACAGGTAATTCTGGTGCTGTTTGTTTTGTGGATATGCAGGAGCTTCATCAGAGTGGGGTCTGACAATGCCCTGTATGCCCGGCATAGATTTCCCCTCAAAAGCTTGTAGGAGACAGAATGCAGGGATAGGGCCTTGAGGCATTCTGCACAGGACATGTTTCTTGCACCTTGTATTCTTTTATTGAGGAACCTCTGTGGAATACCAATTGTTGGATATGCCAGGTTAGGTAGATAGCAAAGGGGGCACTGTACTCAATGATAGGTCTGATGAATTATGAATACAGTGGAACAGTGACTTCCTTTGACTTGGATGCCATACTTTTGTTTATAAGTTGAACAACATAGAAAGATTTCCTCACCAGTGTAGACACATAATGGTTAAAGTCTAGATTGCTATCTGCATGTGTCCCCAAGTCCCAGACTTTTGGGTGAACTCTAAGGGATGTGTTGTCAATATGGTAGTTACTAGGGATGGACGACTTCCTAAAGGATACTGTTATGCATTTCCTGGCATTTAGTTTTACTCCATGGCTCTGACACCAGTTATTTTTCTGTCAGCCCCTCCTGGAGAACATTTGTGTCCGTGAGAGATTCAATCACCGCTCCTAATTTGCAATCATCTGCAAATTTAGTCAGCCAAAGACTACTGACATTGGCCTTGACTTTGAGAAATAAATGCCAAAAAGGAGTGGTCCAAGGACTGATCCCCGAGAGACTTCATATTTGACTGGCCTCTTTGTAGAGGTGGACTCCCTAGATGCTCTTCGTGGTTCACTGTTGCAGTCATTACATTTGGGTAATCTGCTGGCAGGTTACCCTCAGTCGGCCTGATTAACAAAGTTTTGGGTTCTGCGTCAGTTGCTGTCCCTTCTTTCATGACGTCAGAGGTATAAAGCATGCAGCCAACGCCATTACATCAGTCTTTCTTGCCGTGCGGTGCCCGAAGCAGAGGCAGTTCGCAAGTGCTGGTCGGCCGACTCCTGAAATTTTCATTTTTGAGTTTCAGAACTGAAGTCTTCAACTTAAAGCGAAGTACCCCGTTGGGGAAACTTTTTCTTGCTTTTTACTGATGTCAGTAAAAGTTAATAATTGCATTACTTGTGGGAAGCAAATACCTCGTAAAGATTTTCATTTGTACTGTATTCCTTGCCTAGGCCCTGACCACGACGTACCTTGCTGTCAGTTTTGTGCTTTATTTAACCAGTGCTCTATCCGTCGTCGGTACATTTTGCTTCTAAATATTTCGGTTCTTGGTTTAATTATCCAGAAATGATGTCCGTTAGCCATCTGACTACCGGAATTCCGAAAAAATGCAAAGAAAAAGGCCGTTGAGGTCCAAAACTGGCAACGACGCTTCTAATCCCGTCACCAGTTTGCCGGTACTCAGGTGCTTTCGCAGCCCCCAATACCCGCTACTTCTGACTCGCAGGCCTCTATTGAGACCCATTCGGAGTCCGGTATGCCGCAAGATGCTTCACCTATGGAACCCGCGGATGTCTCTAACTTGGATCGGTCCAGAGCCGCTGTGCAGGTACCAGCATCTGAGGGTGTTTTCAGGCCTACAGACTTGCATATTAAGCAGTCTCCACCTTCTATTCTAAGGCCTAAATCTCTATCTATGTCTAAAAAAACGATGCCCAGGCCACATGTTCAGGCCCCTATGCCTAAAAAACAAATGATCAAAATGGTTGAAGATCTTATTACTCTAATCAGGGGTAGTCAAACCCCCCCCCCTTTCTAAGAGGACTAGGACTGAGCTTGACTATGAATCTTCTGGTCAGGACTCTGTTTCTTCTAATTCCTCCAATGACCTGGATTTGTCCATTCCTACTTATGAGGATTCTGATGCAGAGGATTCCATTCCCTCTGCTTCCCCTCCATGAGGACTTTTCCTTTGGGGAAACTTACATACCTTAATGGAGCATTTCCACTGGGAAAGTCAGGAATTTTCTGAATCTAAAAAGAGGCTTGGGGATTTCCTTCTACCTCAGCATAGGCCTTTGGCTATACCTCCTGTACTAGACATTGTTGATGTCTTTTCAGAATCCCGTATGGCTCCCTATTCCCTGCCTCCGGCTCCTAGTAAACCTGACAGATACTACAGGGTTCCCAAGTCCCACAAGTTCCTTTTCAAAAATCCTGTTGGGTGTCCAGAAACCATTTCTCAGGGGGCCAGTGGTATTAAGGCTTCTACTGCTAAAAATCCTACCCCTTCTGATAGAGCCTCCAGGGCGCCAAATAGATGGGGTAAAAAGGTTTATACTTCTGCAACCTTGGCAATCAGGGCTTTAAGCTACCAATTTCATATGCTAAAATATCAACAGCATATTATGGGACTGCTTAAAAAGAACATGATGTTGATTTCTGACTGTGTGGAAAATAAAGATTTACAGGATTTATTGCATTCTGCTGAACAAGTTGAAAAACATACTTTGCAATGTGGTTTTGATTCTTTAGATGCCTCTTGCATGTCTGCGGTTACTGGGTCTGTTCTTAGAAGGCATGCTTGGCTTAAGGAGCAGTCTCTGCCTGATCATGTTAAAGCAAAATTGTTGGATGCTCCTTTAAATCAGGACTGCCTGTTTTGTAATAAGGCTGAAGAAGTTTTAAAAATGATGGAAGATAAAGCTAAATCTATGCAAACTGTAAAAGATTTCTTACAAGTGCAACCTCCAAGATTTAGTAGGCACTGACCTACTAAGAATTGGTCCTTTCCAGCTCCTTCCAGTTCCACTCAAGCCAAACCCAGACACTCCAAAAGCACCAGGTTTCAGTCCCAAGGGACTCTCAGAACTAAGCAATGGGGGCCATCCACTTCCAAATCTGGAAATAAGACCCCCCTTATGGCAAATAGTCTCAATGACTTTCCTTTAAAATTGCCAAGCACTTACCTTTCAGTCACCCCTTTGGGGGGGGGGGGATTGCTCTTCATACAAAACACTGGGCACTCATAACCCAGGACAAATGGGGTTTAAATATAGTGTCTCAGGGATACAGATTTCATTTCCACATGTTGCCAACACCAAACGGGTGGCCAGACCTGCCCACAAATCAGTGGGCAGAGGCTCAGAAACATGTACTTTCCCTCTTAAACATGGGGGCTATTCAACCGGTTCCAAAAGAGGAAAAGGAACAAGGTTTCTATTCCAGCCTTTTCCTGGTACCCAGAAAAGACCAATCTTGGCGTCCAATTCTGGAACTGTCTACTCTAAACACCTTTCTGGACATTCCAAAATTGAATATGCTGACTCTTCACCATTTTCTTCCTATGCTAGGCAAAGATGCCTGGTTGGCAACTCTAGATTTAAAAGAAGCTTACCTGCATATCCCAGTCAGGGAATCTTGCAGAAGATACCTACGCTTCAAAGCAGGCTATTTGCATTATCAGTTCTCTGCACTGCCCTTTGGCGTGTCTACTGTGCCCAGTGTATTCACAAAGTGCCTGGCTCCAGTAATTGCATTTTGCAGGCAAAGAAATATTCAAATATTCCTATACCTGGACGATTGTCTAATTCAGGCAGAAAAACAGGCCATTCTTATAAATCATCTGGCGTTTGTAAAAAGGGTTCTAACTTTTCTTGGGTACACCAGAAATGAAAAGAAATCACAACTGGTACCCTCTCAACAGATTACATTCCTGGGTGCAAGCTTGAATACAACTGCCCAGATGGCTTTCCTCACGCCAGAAAAGCAAATTCATTTGGTAAATTACTTCAAGCAAGTGACCACAAAACCCCTGCTTTCTGCAAGACAAATACTGCAAGCCTTGGGGCTCATGGCTTTCTGCATTCTTCTAATTCCATATGCAAGACTGCATATGAGGAAACTTCAGTGGTACTTAAAAAGTCTATGGAGTCAACATGGTCACAGCCTGGAAACAATGATTCCTGTCATACCTTGCCTACGCCTGGAGTTCCTATGGTGGGCAGAGGCCTGCCACCAAAATAAGGGATTGCCATTCACACTACCCCCTGCCGCCCAATCCCTAACTACAGACGCATCAGACTAAGCATGGGGGGCTCACCTGGCAGGGAAGTGCATTCAGGGCAAATGGAACCCAAATCAAATGCACCTACATATCAATCAAAAAGAAATGTTAGCTGTACAGAATGCTCTGACAGCTTTCAAGGACTACAGTCATCCAGGAGAACTAATGGTAAAGATGGACAACACCACGGTTATGTGATACATAAACAAGCAGGGGGGTGCACATTCCTACCCCCTCTCCAGACTAGCCATGGCATTGTGGAACACGGCCTTGAGCTACCAAGTGCAACTACAAGCTCAATTCCTGCCAAAAAAAACTGAACACACTGGCAGACGGACTAAGCAGAAATCTCATGGACCCACACAAGTGGAAATTGGAACCACGAATTTTCAACATGTTGACAAGCAAATGGGGGAGCCCAGACATAGATCTATTTGCCTCCCCCCACAACTACCAGTTGGACAAATTTTGCACAAGGACTCCTCACAACAAAGTCATTCAACTGGAAAAACCTGTCCGTCTACGCCTTTCCCCCTCTGCGTCTTATCCCCAAAGTTCTGCTAAAAGTCAAACAGGACAAACCAAGAATAATTATGATTGCTCCAGACTGACCACGCCAACACTGGTACACCCACTCCTGAGTAGTGTGTCACATTTC
Source organism: Protopterus annectens (assembly GCF_019279795.1). Taxonomy (NCBI): domain Eukaryota; kingdom Metazoa; phylum Chordata; order Ceratodontiformes; family Protopteridae; genus Protopterus; species Protopterus annectens. Next base: position 223,647,364 of record NC_056739.1, read on the forward strand.
TCCATGGCACCTGCCTCAGACACCTTCCTTACTGTCTTAGCAGGAGACCCAAATTCTGCACCCTCAGCTCCCAACATTGAACCTTGCAGTTTGGCTAATCACTTAAATTCACCCTTAGCATCCCTCAGCAAACCTGTGATGGATGTCATCTTGGAGGCGGGAAGACCTAGTACTAGAAAATCTTATGCTGGTAAATGGAAAAGATTCTGTGCTTGGAATCAATCTCAAGGGATGAGCACAGCAGCGCCCAGTTTACCTCAGATTTTACAATACTTAACTGAGATGCTTCACAAGGGCCTGTCTTTTTCCTCCATTAAAATCCACGCCTCAGCCATTTCAGCACATTGTAACAGAGCCTCCCCTTTTCTCTCATCCTCTGCTCAAGCAGTACCTCAGAGGGGTCAAAAACCTGAGTCCACTCAGGAGAGCTCCAACCCCTGCCTGGGACCTTAACTTTGTTTTGGAGAAACTGACTCTACCTCCTTTCGAGCCAGCTGCTACTGCAGACTTAAAATTTCTTTCTTGGAAAACAGCCTTCCTTCTAACTATCACTTCAGCTAGAAGGATATCTGAGTTACAGGCCCTTATGGCAGTGGAGTCTCTCATCATCTTTCATGTGAACAGGGTGTCACTCAGGACCAATCCATCCTTCATGCCCAAGGTGGTATCCAGTGTGGCTCTTAATCAGTCCATTTGTTTGCCAACTTTCTTTCCCAAACCACAGAACAAAGGGGGACAGATTCTGCATTCATTGGATATGCGCAGACAACTTAGATTCTACTTGGACAGGACTAAACCTAGAAGAAAATCTGAACTGCTGGTAGCATTTGCTGCAGGGGCAGAGGGGAAGGCTATTTCAAAACAAACCATTTCTAAATGGATAAGCCATTGCGTTCATTTCTGTTAAAAGCACCATGGAAAACCTATCCCCAGGGGATCCAATCTCATTCCACCAGGGCTGCATCTACTTCTACATCCTTTCTCAGAGGTGTTCCTACCAGGGATATTCTAGAAGCTGCTACCTGGAGTTCAGTTCGTACTTTCACCAAGCATTATCATTTACCAATTTTCTCTAAATCCAGAGCTGGCTTTGCCACTGCTGTCTTGCAGGGCCTTATAGCTGGTCCTAATGCTGTATAAATCCATCCTCCCAACCATAGCTTTGGGAATCTACCCAAATGTAATGACTGCAACAGTGAAACATGAAGAACATAATACAGTTGTGTACACTTACCATAAATGTAAATGTTCTAGTGTTTTCACTGTTTCAGTCTTGGTTACCCTCCCACTAGCCCTCTGTTTTTCTCTTACTATACCTCTACTTACACCAAAAAGGCTTTTAAGCATAGTAAAAGTATTTGCTTTTGTTTGGAGATATATTTTTTTGTTTTTAATTTTATTTTGCTCCCCATTAGCGAGGCACCTGACATCTGGAGCAAGAAAAACTGATGTAATGGTGTCTGCCGCAAGCTTTATACCCCTGACGTCATGGAAGAAGGGACAGCAACCAATGCAGGATCCAAGACTTTGTTAATCAGGCTGACTGAGGGCAACCTGCCAGCAGATTACCCAAATGTAATGACTGCAACAGTGAGTACACTCTAACATTTACGGTAAGTGTACACAACTGTACTTTCTATTTTCCTGGTTCTGTCTGAGCCATTTGGCTATCCATCGGGTGACATACGAGTTTGTACCCAACCTCTTGAGTTTGTCAATGCCTGAGTGGGGTATTATGTCAAATGCCTTGGCCAGGTCAAGGTAGGCAGTGTGAACGATTTTGCCCTCATGCATTGCTTTGGTGACCTTCTCAAAGAAGTCCACCAGGTTGAGTAGGCATGATCTTCCCTTGAAGAAACCAAACTGAATTGGGTCCAGTGTCTGGAAGTTTACTATGTTATATGTCTGATCATCTCCATGATTTTTTTCCATGACTTTACGTGCAAGACTAGTGAGACTTGTGGGTCTGTAGCTGGCCCACCTTTGTGCAGAGGGTATTACTTTTTGGCATATGTCTGATACTGACTGTAGTCAAGTAGATTTCTGTGATTGGTGGCAAATCCTGCACAGAGATTTCAGTTTTAAGAGTTTATAGTTAGCCAAAAGCATTTTATGGATTCTTATCTACACTGTGCTGCATTCATCACCAAGGGCAATCTGTAGAAGTCTTAGGTCTGTCTGGGAGTTTGCAGCCAAAAAAAAAAGGGGGCACAGTTGTGGTTCCACACCACCATGCATCTGCTAAAGCCTCCAGGAGCTTCTCACCTAAGGAGAAAGTATATCAAGAAGTGTGTGCAGTGTCTGAAAAATGAGAATGTCAGATCACATCTGTTCCGCGAGTCTGGAATCCCCTCCGTGCAGTGAGGTGTTTTTACAATCTCTGCCTGCAATCTGATTTAGCCAAGGCCTCTGGCCTGAGCACTGAACAGGTGCCTTTGACATTGTTTATGCATACCCTGCCAGTCTGATGCCTCAAGACACTTCTTGAGGCCAAAGGCCCTTAAGTTTGGAAGCCCACATTGTGATATCTGAAGGGAAAAGAGGGATCCTTACTTTTCTCTTAATGACCTTTTGAACAAATATCACTTGTTTGGACTTCTTGCTCAAGAAATGTGCAACAATCTGGAGAAAGATAAAAACTACCCAATCTGTCAGGCAAGGTTTTCAGACCCAGGCTTAAAAGGGTAGCAGGACCTTCCCTGCAAAACATGGCCGCCTTACCCTAAACAGGACAGCGTTATGTCTGTCAAAGGGAAGAAGGTGGAATTTGAGTGGAAAGCTAGGTTTGTGGGCAAGTCCAGTGGTCCACTAGGCTGAGACATGCAGAGGGATCAGCCCTGACTCAACCAGTTTGCTTCCTCTTATCCTTCCAAATCCTCCCATACCCAGTATCCCCTTCCAGCTTTAGAAAACATTGGCGGGCACTGGTGCTTTTGTTAGACATTAGGAGAAAATCACCAAGGATCAGGGAGTACTGAATATCAGAAAATGCTGAGTGGCCAGTTGGCCAAAATACCAGAAGTTAATTTTTATTTATTTAACATTTGTTTACTGGGAAAGTCCAGCTTGGAATGAGCCAGTTTTCAGCGGAGGCCCGATGCGAAACTCTCCATATGAATGTCTTTGTAACGTGGCTGGTAATCGGACCACCCACAGGAAACCCACATGAATGTGGGGGGTCATGCAGACTCCGCACAGAAGGCACCCCAACCGAGAAACTGGAGAACCTCTTGCTGTGAGGCAACAATGCAAGCCTCTGCACCACTGCGCAGTCCAGATGTTTGAGATGCGATTGTCCATGGCTGTAGAAGGGGTTTCCATGGGGTAGTAAGGACAATGCTTTAACTCGAGTCTCTCGTCCCAAGTAAAGATGATCCATGAAGATCCATTTTTAGATATTTCCTGTTTAAGTAACTTCACACTCTAAAGCCTTTTGCCATTGCTTGCTTTAAAAGCACTCATGGAGAGTTGATGCCCATTGCTGAAAAGTAGGGAAAATATGCAACAGTGGGAGATCACTTCTGTTTTAACACATTACCTTTTGACTTGTGCACTACTTCCAAAGCTATTACAAGACGTCTGGTTCTGGAATGGAATCGCCTTTGTCAGGTCAAAATGTGTACAGCATTTTTCCCCTACATAGACAACTTGCCCGATCCTGAGAAGAATCCCATCAAGGCATTCTTCAGACCCTGGACTTCATCCTGACTTAATTAAGGGAACTTGATTTCAGTCAGCAAATAAATATATTTGAACCCTTGCGGGTACTAGATTTCCTATGGTTATCCTATGGGCAGCAGACATAACTGCAATGGAGTTTCTCAGGCTGTAGGCTGTGTGGCATCCTTAGTCCTAATAGTTCCCACGTGAAGCCTGCAGTGAGCTCTCCAGTGGTACTTTTCGTATGCTGCCACTGTTTCCGTGTTTGAGGCCAGAGTTTGTCCTCTTCGTGCATCAGTGGGAAGAAGTAAAGGATTCAGTTGGGTGCACAGAATCTGGGAATGCCTTTTATGTATTACTTTTCTACAGTGACACAAACCACAGAATCCTCTGATCTGGCCTGGAGAGTACATTTGTGAGCATTTTGTCCAGGTTACCTGAGATAAATCAAAGAAAAGGCGCATATAAAGCTGCTACTGTGATGTTTGTTTGCCCCTGAAAGCCTTTCTCTGCATCCTCCAGCGGGGGAATCTGCAGGTGAAGATACAGTACAACTGTGATGTGGCAGCTGAACAAACAAGGGAAGAACTCCTATCTGTTCTGCTGTTTGGCTATGCAGACCTAGGAAATTGCCTTGAAAGCTGATGAAACACTGACTGCCACGTATCTCCCCTTGCAGCAGAATGTGTTGGTGGGCAGACTGGACAGATCATAAGCAGAACCCCTGTGAGTGGATGCCAAACACAGATGTCTGGGTTTGACCACATTGTGGGGTGTACCACATACAGACCTGTTTGCAACTGCAAAATTTCTGCCCCAGGACAGCAACTACAGAAAAAAAAAAACAGATGCCTTCTGTCCTAACATGATTTATATGTTTTTATCTTTACCCTTCAGTCCCCTTGCTCCAGTTCTGGCTTTTAGGTTGCAGGACATTTCCATGTTGAGACAGTTGTTGACATAGCTGAATTGCTTTTCAGTTAGACATTTCAGTGCCACATTCATGGTGTGTATGTAGTGCAACACCCAGTACCATACTCAAAGCTGGAATACACATGTGTGATGGGGAAAGAGGATTGGAATGGGTGAGATCACTCTGACTTGGATCTTTGTGGATGATCAAGCAGGTCAAGGCATGGTACTGGCAGTTGGAGGGGTTACTAGGATGTCCTACTAAATTTCTCCTGAACTACTTGCCCATGCTGCAGCAAAAACAAAATGTCATCTGCCTTGGAAGTACTCAAGGTAATGTCTTTTACTCATTGTAGGAGAGCCATTGTGTCTAGGTAGTGTTTCCTAAAACTTGCAGTATAGTATGTGTTACTACAGTAATGTGCAGAATTTCCTTAATGCTGTTGAACACTTCTGCAGTTTGTAATCAAGTATGTATTGTACGTCAGTCAAAATATCCGTCACTTCCTTTGACGCACACAAAGGCAGTGTTTGCTGGATACTGCATTTTCTGTGCTTTTGACATGTTCACAGAGTGTCTTGTTAGGGGTCCCTGTCATACTGCTTGCTGCTAGCTAATGACAGTCCCGCCAGCTTGGTATTCAGAGCTTCTCTGTGCCATCAGTGAATTAGCCCTTTGTGTCTGCTGCTGAACCACAGTTGTCATGTTCCCAGCCAGTTGTAGATATGGGAAATGTTCCTCAACGTACAAACTGAATCCTGGTGATCAAAATAAAGGAGGGGGAAAAAACCCCAAAAGTAATCCTCGTTAGCACTTTTAGCCAGGATTACTCTGATTCTCTTCCCTGAACAGCACGGCTAGAGATGAGTGTGAAGTGTTGCCTTAGCATGTAACCCACCTGATATAAACAGGAGCCCACTGATACCCAAACTTGGATGATCATATTCTGATTCTAGGTAGGCACAAATAGTCTGAGGAGGTGCTATAGATGAAGTAGGCTGGGAAACCTAATACAAGAAAGTCATACTTGTATACTGGACTCTAAGTTGAAACAGTTACTCAAAGGGTTATCCACCTTAGACCACTACAAAGGAAGATTTCCCCACCCTGAGTTCTCAGCTGTTTACTTGACAGCTGAATCTGGCCACCCTTGAAACAGGTTCTTAATCATTCCTTCTCTGTCTATTATTTACCCCCTGCAAGAAAGACTTCTGAACTTTAAGCCCTGAAGATGCATATATAAAAATAAAAAAAAAAAAAAAAAGTCATGATCTTTCACCAGGGCACAGTATCTTGGCATACCAACCCCACTTTTGTACCTAAGGTGGTAAGTGAAATATGTCCAATGCATTTAATTTTATTACACATCATGGAAACCCTATTTCAGACCAGATTAGACCACTCTGGTAGAGCCTCTGTTGTCACTACAGCCTTCTATGAGGTTACTGCACAGGCTATTCTAGAAGCCAGTACCTGGATATCTTGCACACCTTTTACCAACACTGCAACCTAGTGTTGACCTCTAGGGCTAGAGCAGGATGCAAATTTGCAATCTTTAAGCACATTATATCCAAGTTGACTGACTTTGGTTCTCTTCCGTAGTCCAGCTATGCTTTGAAAGTTTAAAATCTGTGGCCTGTGACGGTGACTGTTATGGTAATCATAGTGCAGTAGTTTCAGGAAGTTAACATAAGTGTTGCTACTGAGAGTAGATTTAGTGTTGCTATCTAGTTGTTAACCCTCTTTGCAATTTTTTCCCTCATGCTATTTTCTTGTTTTTTTGTATGGGGTGGCACCCTAATCCCTTTTACCTACTTTCCTACCTGGCCTTTCTTCTCTTCCCTGTTCCACCTGGTGAGTGGGAAGGGGGTCCCCTAGGGTGGACCTACATCATTTGGGACTGTTCCATTTTGTCCATTTGGGCTCTGTTGCTGGAGTCTCTTCCTTAACCTTTCTGGTGGTAAGGAAGCTTGAATGATGGTGTCAGCCAACGCACCCTATATATATCCAGTGTGCTAACACTGTTGATTGTAGGGCATCTGTCAAAAGCCGTGGAGGCGGGGTAAAGTTCTGGAAGGTGTCCCAGCCTTGGGCTAACTGAACATAGGATATTCTATGTGAGGACTGCAACAGTGAATCTACTCTAACATTTACAACTATGTTGAAATGTTCTTCCTGTTTCATTGTTGCATTCCTGACTTGTGGGATTTCCTGCCATGAAATCCCTTGGCCGTCCTGACTACCAGAGAAGACTCTTCCCCTTCCATGTTGGCGGATGCCCTGAGTGTCAGTATGCGTGGGTATAAAGGAAGCCAGCCTGCTTCATGATATCAGTCTCTTCTTGCCGTTGGAGCCCGAAGTAGTGTTAAAGGGCTTTTGTCAGTCTGCACCAGAGAGAAGAGTTCTGAAAAATAAGTACCCTTATGGGGAAAGCGTTTCTTTCCCTTTAACTCATGTCAGATAAATTAAATTGTCTCCGTTGTGATAAGCAAATCCCACCCAGAGACTTTCACTCCCTTTGTGTTACCTGTTTAGGCCCAGACCACGATGTCCCTAGATGTCCTTCAAGGATGCATCTGCAGTCATAACGTATGGGTTGTCCTGCCTCAGGCAGCCCTTCGGTCGGCCAGATTCCAAAGTCTGGGTCTGGCCTCGGCTGATGTCGCACTTTCCCCGACGTCAGAGCGTCTGGGGTATAAAAGCATCAGCCGACGCCATTTTCCTCCGTCTTTCTTACCGCGTGGTGCCCGAAGCAGAAGCAGTTCGCAAGTGCCAGTCGGCCAGCTCCTGTGATTCAGCTACCGAAGACTTTGAAAAAGCTAAGTACCCCGTTAGGGACTCTTTCTTGCCTCAGCCGATGTCAGATAAAGTAAATAATTGTTTAACTTGTGGGAAACAAATACCTCATAAGGATTTCCACTCTTACTGCCTCCCTTGCTTAGGCCCAGACCACGACGTCTCGGCCTGCTCGGCCTGTGCTTCCTTCAACCGAAGAACTCTTAGACGTCGGTCGGAGTTTGCAGAGGAATTTTTTTGGGGCTAATTTTGCATATAAGATGCCGTCGGAGACTCTGACTTCGCATGTGGTTAAAAAACGGAAGGACAAGGACCGACCCTCACGGCCCGCGGTTTCGGCTGAAACCACGGTCAGGCCTACTGCGAGTGTCTCGGTTTCGGCTGAAACAGAGTCCTCAGTGCTTCCTATTGCCGAATCCAATTAACCGACTACCTCGGCCCCGGAGGCTCCGGCCGAGTCGGTTATTGAACTACCTACGGAAACCGGTGTACAGGACATGTCCGACACCATTCCTTTAGACAAGTCCACTCCTGCACGTGGTGCAGCCAGACCCCCTGCATCCATGTCCATTAAGGCCTTCTCTAGGGCTAAAGCTGCCAAACTTGCTAAAGCTTTGCCTCCCAAGACTACCTCTCAGAGGCCTTCTTCTGGCACTCAGATTCTCAGCTTAGCAGAGAATCTTATCTCTTTAATTAGAGGTTCTCAACCTCACCCGGACAGGGGCTCTCTTCCACCACCAGACAAAAGGCCCAGGGTTGAGCCCTCTGACCCCCACTCTTCAGATGAGTCTACGGATGAATCTGTGTTGTCAGAGCACCAGCAGGAGGCTTATTCGGCCTACGAGGATTCTGATGCTGAAGAATCTATTCCTTCGGCCTCCCCTCCTGAAGAGTTTTTTTTTGGTGAGAGACTGCATTCTATGAGAGAACATTTTCAATGGCAGGGCCAGGAATTTTCTGATTCTAGAAAGAGATTAAGGACCTTTTTACATTTACCTCAGCATAGGCCTTTAGCTATACCTCCTGTTTTGAATGTTATTGATGATGTGTACTCCGATGCTAGTACAGCCCCTGATTCTCTCCCTCCGGCTCCTGTCAAACCTGATAGGTACTACAGGGTCCCGGATTCTCATCTACAACTGTACAAGGCCCACACTGCAGACCCAGAAACTATTTCACAGGGCCCAAAAGGGGTTGCAGCTGCCACTGCTAAAAATCCTCTACCTTCTGAAAGGGAGTCTAGAGCTTTAGAGAGATGGGGAAAGAAAGTTTTTACTTATGCAACTCTTTCCATGAGGGCATTAAATTGTCAATTTCATATGATTCAGTACCAAGAGTATTTGTTAGATGAATTGTATAAGAAGCTTTCCTCCTCTGAACCCCTTGACCGTAAATCACTTCAGGATCTGGTACATAACTCACAGCAGGTTAGCAGCCATTTTTTGCAATGTGGTTATGATGCACTGGAAGCTTCATGTAGGTCAGCTATGACAGGGGCAGTTATACGAAGGCATGCCTGGTTGAAGGAACAATCTCTACCGGATCATGTTAAAGCTAAGCTCCTGGATGCTCCAATGGAAAAACAAAAATTATTTGGTTCCACGGCTCAGGAGGTCTTAAAGAAGTTTGAAGAAAAGGCAAAATCTGTGCAAACAGTCAAGGACTTTCTGCAGGTACAACCACCGAGATTCAGCAGAAATTGGCCTACTAAGAATTGGTCCTTTCCGGACTCAGACAGATCCCAGAGAGGCAGGAACAGGTGTCCCAGAGGTAGAGGGCAAGCTAGAGGCTCCTACAGAGGCCGTCAGTGGCAGCCTCCCAACCAGAGAGGTATTGCAGGAACAACAACAACTGCTACACCAGGACAGACTCAATGACTTAATTTTGACTCCGCCGACTAGGCCTCAACTAGAAGCACCATTGGGCGGAAAGCTTTCTTTATTTTCAAAAAATTGGCATTACATTACAAGGGACTCATGGACACTGCAAATAATAGACAAAGGATACAGGTTCCATTTCCACACATTGCCAAAAAGAAAAGGAATGCCAGACCTGCCACCAAATCAGAGGGCAGAGGCTTTGAAGCAAATCACCAAATTAATACAAATGAAAGCCATAGAAAAGGTACCTTTTTCAGAACAAGGCCAAGGATTTTATTCCAGATTATTCCAAGAAAAGAAAATCAATGGAGGCCTATTCTCGACCTGTCCGCACTGAATACTTAACTCATTGTGCCAAAATTCAAGATGCTGACCCTACAGCAGCTTCTTCCCATGCTGGGCAAGGAGTCTTGGCTGGTGACTCTAGATATCAAGGAGGCATACCTGCATGTCCCTATTCGACAAAGTTGCAGAAGACACCTCAGATTTCTTGCAGGATCAGAGCATTATCAATTCTCAGCATTGCCCTTTAGCTTATCTACTGCGCCCAGAGTATTCACGAAATGCCTGGCATCAGTAATTGCACACTGCAGACTTCAGGGGATTCAAATCTACCCATATCTGGACGACTGCCTGATACAAGCGGACAATAAGGAAAATTTGTTAAAGGACTTGGACTATGCCATCCAACTATTACAGGCCTTGGGATACACAGTCAACATCCAAAAATCAAGACTTGTTCCTTCCCAAAGAATAACCTTTTTGGGTGCAGATCTAGACACAACCACCCAAATGGCCTTTCTCACAGAAGAAAAACAGAAACAACTTCCAGATTACTTCAAGAATCTGACAAGACAAACTCTGCTGACTGCAAGGAAAATCCTGCAGGCCCTGGGTTACATGGCATCCTGCATAATTCTAATTCCACAAGCCAGGCTGCATATGAGAAAATTGCAGTGGTACCTAAGGAGTGTATGGACTCAGCACAGCCACAGCTTAGAAACTTTGATTCCACTCATCCCTTGCCTTCAGAACGAATTCCTGTGGTGGGCTCAAGCCTGCCAGTCCAACAGAGGGTTGCCTTTCAACAAACCAAAAGCAAACCAAACCATCACCACGGACGCTTCAGACCGAGGTTGGGGAGCACACATGGAGGACAAATGTATCCAAGGGCTATGGTCTCAAGGACAGCTACGCATGCACATAAACCAAAAGGAAATGCTGGCAGTGATACAAGCAATCGAGGCTTTCAAACCTTTCCTTCAACAGGGCCACCTGCTAATAAGGACAGACAACAACACAGTTATGTGGTACATAAACAAGCAAGGAGGCACGCATTCCTACCCTCTATGCAGACTGGCTGTGAATCTATGGGAACTTTGCTTGAAACTCGGTATACAACTACAGTCCCAGTTCGTGCCAGGGAAAGACAATACTCTGGCGGACAGCTTAAGCAGAACTACCATGGATGCACACGAATGGAGGCTGCACCCAGACATCATCTTACTCATAACACAAACATGGGGGAGGCCGGAGATGGATCTGTTCGCCTCACCCCAAAATCATCAACTGAAAAGTTTTTGCTCAAGGACATACCACCCACAAGCATGGAAGGTGGACTCTCTCTTTCAGCTGGAAAGCTCGAAAAGTCTATGCTTTCCCACCACTCCCATTAATGTCCAAGGTTTTACTGAAGATCAGGGCAGAACAGCCAAGAGTGATTCTGATAGCTCCAGACTGGCCAAGGCAGCACTGGGTACCCACTGTTGAAGAGCTTGTCACAGACAAAACCGTGGCCTCTCCCCCTATGGCCACTTCTTCTGACGCAGAACAATTTCAAGATCCTGCATCCCAACCTAAAAACCTTGCAGCTAACTGCCTGGAGAATACCATGACTCCTACTCAGAACAGCTTATCCCAGAAGGTAAAGGACATTATTATGGAAGCTCGCCGTCTTTCCAGAAGGAAGGCATACTCAGCAAAATGGAAAAGATTTCTCATTTGGAACACAACAAAAGGCCTAGATATGACAGTGACGAGCATGGCACATATACTGGAATACTTAGCAGAATTGTTCCACAATGGCCTGTCTTATTCTTCCATTAAGATACATGCCTCAGCAATTTCAGCAGAATACAATGTAAATCCACCTGTTTTCTCGCATCCTCTCTTAAGGCAATTTCTCAGAGGAATCAAAAACATCAATCCTCCAAGGAGACCACCTTTACCTACTTGGGACCTTAACTTTGTGCTGCAAAAACTAACACTTCCTCCCTTTGAACCAGCAGCATCGGCAGATCCACAGTTTCTGTCTTGGAAAACTGCATTCCTTCTGGCCATAACTTCAGCAAGAAGAGTATCTGAGTTACAAGCCTTAATGGCAGTGCAGCCATTTCTTATTTTTCATCGACAGAGTTTCATTAAGAACCAATCCTACTTTTATGCCAAAGGTGGTATCTAGGGTATCCTTGAACCAAGCAATTAATTTGCCTACATTCTTCCCAAATCCACAGAATAAAGGGGAGAAACTTCTACACACTCTGGATATACACAGGCAATTACGCTACTATTTGGACAGAACTAAAAGTTAAAGAAGGACTGACCAGCTGTTTGTAGCATATGCTGCTGGGGCACAAGGAAAAGCAATTTCCAAACAGACAATCTCAAAATGGATAGGAAATTGCATTCGCTTTTGCTACTCCTTTCATGGAAAGACTGTTCCTGTGAATATTAGGCCTCATTCCACGAGAGCCACAGCCACCACTACAGCCTTCCTAAGAGGGGTGGCTACCAAGGACATTTTAGAAGCTGCTACATGGAGCTCCGTGCATACATTTGCCAAGCATTACAATTTACCTTTATACTCCAGATCCAGAGCAGGTTTTGCTACAGCAGTCCTGCAGGGTATCTTAACTACACCATCTTTTTCTTAGTACCTCCACCCCCAGATTGGCTATGGTATTCTACCCATATGTTATGACTGCAGATGCATCCTTGAAGGACATAGTACAGTTTTGTACCTACCATAAATGTAGATGTCCGATAGGTATGCATCTGCAGTCAGGTTTACCCTCCCTCCTTCCCCTCTGGTATTCCTAGGGTGCTTACCCCTCCATTAGCTAGCTGGGGGAATCTGTTATGGTGTATTTGTTTGTATATATCTATATCTATATCTATATATATATATATGTATATATATATATATATATATATATATATAAATATATATATATGTATATGTTTTTGCATTATGTTTGGAATTTTTTGGCATTTTATCCAAATTTAGCCTTCATAGAGGGCACCTGGCATCTGGGGCAAGAAAAACTGAGGAAAATGGCGTCAGCTGATGCTTTTATACCCCAGATGCTCTGACGTCGGGGAAAGTGCGACATCAGCCGAGGCCAGACCCAGCCTTTGGAATCCGGCCGACCGAAGGGCTGCCTGAGGCAGGACAACCCATATGTTATGACTGCAGATGCATACCTATCGGACATCTACATTTATGGTAGGTACAAAACTGTACTTTGTAATTTTTGTGTTCATTTTAATGCTATGGCTATTAGGCATAGGGCTAAGTTTTAGTGAGATTCCTTAGTAAAAAATCATTCTGTCATCTGATGGTGTCCCCCAGTCATTCCGAATTTGGGCAACCTAAGCGTAAGAAAGATGAAGAAAACAAACAGCTTAGGACGATAACCATTCGCCATCTGCCTCTCCCTTTAGGCTTGTGATTGTTGAAGGTGAGGTGCTTTCACACCTCCTTTAGTGTCTGTAACTGTGAAGTTGGCTTATGCTGAGACCCATTCAGAGTCCGACATACCATCAGTCCCATGTACCTTTTCGCAAATGCCTGCATATGGCTTGTCGGTCAGCTTAGCATGCCTTTGCTTCCGAGGAGCATTTTTCGACAAGTGGCATCCAAACTAGGCCTCTGCCTACACCGATGCTTTCTCACTATTCTTGGACAGATGCCAGGTCATTCACTACTAAGCCAAAGCCACCCCAAAGAAAGGTACTGTGACAGAGCCTTCGCCTGGGCCTTCTGACTCCCTTTTACTGGGATGCCAACACGATTTGATATGACTAGCTGAGGACCTGGTTTCTATTGTTAGGTCAACACAGGCCACAGGGGATGCCTCACCGAGGGAAAAGGGGTTTTCCTTCTGAAGTTTTTCCAAATCCTTTTCAATCAGAGGAAGATTCACGTCTAGAGGAATCTGGGCCTGATGAGGGCCCCTCCTATACATCTTATGATGAGTCTGATTCAGAGGAGAACCTACCCTCTTTCTTGCCCTTTACTGACAGAGTTGGGCCCTTGACATGTTTGGGAAAAAGGTATATACATCTGCCAACCCTTACATTGAAGGCCATCAATTGTCAATTTCAGATGATATGAACAAACCATTTTAGATCAGCTCAAACAGAAGGTCATCTCATTAGAGGATAAAAACATTTACAAAGAGCTCCTAGATGCGTCATTCCAGTGCACAGGTAGCTAAACATTCATTGCATTGTGGTTATGATGCCATGGAAGCGTATTGGAGGGCAGCTGCCATGGGCTAAGTTATTAAGTTATTAGAAGGCACATATGGCTTAGGGAAACAATCGCTCTTCCAGACCATGTTAAATCAAGCCTATTGAATGCCCCCTTAACAGAGATTTTCTTTTTGGCCATAAGATGGAGTACATAGCGAAGTTTATACAAACATTGAAGGACTTCCTCCAAGTAGAGCCTCCTTGGTTTAGTTAGGAACTTTCCAACTAAACACTGGTCATTTCCTTCCCAGTTGAGGGAGAGACAGAAACCACAGTGGGAAAGGATCCGTAGACTGTGGCATCAGCTGCAAAGAAGCAGGCAGTGGACCTCAGAGGCATCCAAGCAAGGGAGTTCTAGGTCCAAAGCCTCTGCCAGAGAACAACTGTGTCTCATCTACCCTGCCCCCATCCCAAGACTAGGAGGAAGGCCGTAACTCTTCAAAGCTGGACCCGTATTACTTCTAACAAGTGGGTTCTACATATTTTTCAAAATGATTACAAACTCACCCTAAAAGAGCCTTTAAAATACTCATGCTATCCAGATGTCCCACAAAATCATAGGTTAGAGGCCCTGGCCCAAATTCAGATTTTGTGCCCTCAGGGAATGGTACCAGGCTATTTCTGGTTTCCAGGAAGGAAGGCTAATGGCACCCCATCTTGGACCTCTCCAGCTTCAGCCAGTTTCTTGTGATTCCAAAGTTCAAAATTTTGATTCTTCAAAACTGTTACCCATGATAACCCCTCAGGCCTTCATGGTCTCACTAGACTTAAAAGATACCTGTCTGCACATTCAAATTCAAAGGTTTCACAGAAGCTATCTTCACTTAAGGGCAAGATGCAGTCTCTATCAGTTTTCAGCTCTGCCCTTTGGCTTATCTGCTGCTCCAGGGGTTTTCACAAAATGTCTAACCACCTGCATATACCCCTGTCAAACCTCTTCAAGGACCTGAAATTCACCAAAGATACCCTGTCCTCCCTAAGATTCGCAAAAAATTTCCAGAAATCCAACACTGCCCCAACCAAAAGATATATATTTTTTTGGGGCTGGACTCTTCACTTCAAAAGGCCTTCCTCCCTCCCGACAGTCCCCTGTATGACAAACTACTTCCAAAAAAATCCAGCTGAGAGATTGCATCTCAGCCAAAGAGTTTCTCAAAGCACTGAGATGTATGCCTTCATGTATCCTCATGGTTCCCTTTGCCAGACTGCACGAGGAAACTTCAGTGGTACCTCAAAAATGTATGGTGCCAGAGCTCTAAGTTCCTAGATACTGAGATAAAACTGATCCCTTGTCTAAAACAGGAGTTTGCATGGTGGGTACAGGATTGTACCCAACATAAGGGCCTTCCTTTCAGTTTCACTCCACTGGGCCAAGCCCTCACCTTGGATGCCTCAGAAGACTGCCTGGGGAGCTCACTTTCAACACCTTCAGTCACAAGGGAAGTGTGAGGTTCAGTTCAAGGGCACAAACATTTGAAAAGAACTTATTGGCAGTGCAAAAAGCCCTGATAGCCATCAAAGAAAAATGAGAACAGGGGTCCTATTAGTAAAAACAGACAATACCACAATCATGTGGTACATAAACAGTCAGAGGCACACACTGTTAAACCCCTGTGCAAACTAGTGATGCAAGTCTGGGAAACTGTACACACTCTGGGCTTGCACCTCATGGCACAGTACCTTCCTGGGATTCAAAATGGTCTTGCAGATCACCTCAGCAGAAACCTGATGGACCTCCACGAATGGTATCTGCATTAGGAAATTCTCAGCATAATTCAGAGATGGTGAGTTCTACAGGTAGATCTTTTTTCCAGCAAAGACCAGACTCGCCTGAAAAAATTCTGTGCCAGGATCAAACAAAAATCTGCCTGGAAACAGATGCTTTTTCCTTCCCATGGACTCCATCTCTTCATTTATACATTCCCCTTACCATTTTTTGCCTCTAATACTTCTAATGATAAGAGAAGGTCCAAGGGCAGTACTGATAGGACCAGACTGGCCTGGACAACACTGATGATGTCCTTCATGGATGCATCTGCAGTCATAACAAATGGGTTGTCCTGTCGTCAGGCAGCCCTTCGGTCGGCCGGATTCCAAAGTCTGGGTCCGGCTTCGGCTGATGTCGCACTTCACCCAACGTCATCTCTGCTGGTCTTCGGGTATAAAGGCATCAGCCGACGCCATTTTCCTCAGTCTTTCTTGCCGCGTGGCGCCCGAAGCAGAAGCTGTTCTCAAGTGCCGGTCGGTCAGATCCAGAGATTACTACTACCGAATACTACTTTGAAGACTTCTAAAAAGCTAAGTACCCCGTTGGGGACTCTTTCTTGCCTCAGCCGATGTCAGAAAAAGTCAATAACTGTTTAACTTGTGGGAAACAAATACCTCATAAAGATTTCCACTCTTACTGTCTGCCTTGCTTAGGCCCAGACCACGATGTAGCAGCCTGTTCGGCCTGCGCTTCCTTCAACCGACGAACGCTAAGGCGTCGGTCGGAGTTTGCTGAACAGTTTTTCGGCTCAGACTTTGCGTACATTATGCCGTCGGATCCTCCGACTACCCAAATTGTTAAAAAACGCAAGGAAAAAGACCGAAACTCGCGGTCCGCGGTTTCGGCCGAAACCACGGTTAAGCAAGCCGCGAGTGTCTTTGTTTCGGCCGAAACCGAGAAAACTGGTCAATCTTCAGCCGAATCCATGGCTACTACTGAGGCTCCTGCTACCTTACCTGAATCGGCCTCAGAAATTTTGCGTACAACTGTGGTTTCTACTGATTTATCAGACACCATCCCTCTGGATGTCTCTACCCCAGCACGTGGTGCTGCTAGACCCCCTGCAGCCATGTCTATCAAGGCCTTTGCCAGGGCTAAAGCAGCCAAATCTGCTAAGTCAGTGCCTGTTAAACCTCCCTCACACAGGCCCACTTCTAGTTCACAAATGCTTACTCTGGCAGAAGATTTAATATCCTTAATTAGGGAATCCCAGTCTCACCCAGACAGGGCCTCTCAGCCCCCAGAAAAGAGACCTAGGACAGAGCCCCCCGAGCCAGTGTCCTCTGATGATTCTGCGGATGACTCCGACATTACAGAACAGCCAGAGGATCCTTTTTCTACTTATGAAGACTCCGATGCTGAAGAATCCATTCCAGCTGCCTCTCCACCAGAGGAATTTTCCTTTGGGGAAACCTTACATGCCATGAGAGAACAATTTCAATGGCAGGGACAAGATTTCTCAGATTCAAGAAAAAGGCTTAGGACTTTTCTGCACTTACCACAACATAGGCCCTTAGCTATACCTCCTGTTTTGCCTGTTGTGGATGATGCATTTAATGATGTCTGCACTGCTCCTGATTCTTTACCTCCAGCCCCTGCCAAACCTGATAGATTTTACAGGGTACCTGACACTCATCACCACCTATACAAGGCTCCACTGGCAGATCCCGAAACTATTTCCCAGGGGCCTAAGGCAGTAGCCTCGACCACAGCAAAAAACCCTATTCCTTCAGAAAGGGAATCCAGGTCCTTAGACAGATGGGGGAAAAAAGTTTACACCTCTGCTACTCTCTCAGCTAGAGCTTTAAACTGTCAGTTTCACATGATCCAATACCAAGAGTTTATGCTTGATCAGTTAACCAAAAAAGTATCCTCTGATGAATCTTTAGATAAGAAATATGTATTAGAAATGGTGAATAACATACAACAGGTTAGTAACCATTCCTTAAAATGTGGCTATGATGCACTGGAGGCTTCATTTAGATCAGCCATGACTGGCACAGTGATAAGAAGACATGCATGGTTGAAAGAACAGGTCTTACCGGATCATGTTAAAGCAAAGCTATTAGATGCTCCTATGGATAAGGCCAGTTTATTTGGTACACCTGCCCAGCAGGTAATGAAGAAAATGGAAGGAAAGGCAAAATCTGTACAAACAGTTAAAGATTTCTTACAGGTTCAGCCCCCAAGGTTTAGCAGGAACTGGCCTGCCAAAAATTGGTCCTTTCCTGACTCCACAAGATCCCAAAGGGGCAGGAATAGACGCTCCAGAGGCAGAAATCAACCCAGAGGAGGTGCCTACAGAGGACGACAGTGGCAAGGTAATAACAGAGGCACAGACACAACCACAACCACTGCAACAGGACAATCACAGTGACTTGGCTCTAACTCCGCCTACCAGGGAGCAAATAGCAGCACCATTAGGCGGAAAGTTAGCCTTATTTTCGAAAAATTGGCACTATATCACAAAAGACAAGTGGATTTTGCAAACCATAGACCAAGGCTACCGGTTCCACTTCCACACCTTACCAGTAAAAAGAGGAATGCCAAACCTGCCTCCAAATCAAAAAATAGAAGCTCTACAGCAGATAACGGAATTAACAAAGATGAGAGCTGTGGAAAGAGTACCAATAACAGAACAGGGCAAAGGATTCTACTCCAGACTCTTCCTAGTACCAAGAAAGAGAAAAGTTGGAGACCTATTCTCGACCTGTCCATCTTAAACACATATATCATTGTCCCAAAATTCAAAATGCTGACCCTACAGCAACTTCTTCCCATGCTGGGCAAGGAGTGTTGGCTGGTAACTCTAGATCTCAAGGAGGCATACCTGCACGTCCCCATTCGACCAAATTGCAGAAGATACCTCAGATTTCTTGCAGGATCAGAGCATTATCAATTCTCAGCATTGCCCTTTGGCTTATCTACTGTGCCCAGAGTATTCACAAAATGCCTGGCATCAGTAATCGCTCACTGCAGACTACAGGGAATCCAAATTTATCCATACCTGGATGACTGCCTGCTACAAGCGGACAACAAAAGCAAGCTGACAACAGATTTACAAAGGGTCATTTACTTGCTACAAGCCCTGGGATACACAGTCAATTTACAAAAGTCAAGGCTGATACCATCCCAAACAAGAACATTCCTGGGCGCGGAATTGGACACAGTAAAACAAATGGCATTCCTAACTGCAGAAAAACAAAAAGAACTCCCTCTTTACTTCTTGGCATTAACAAAACAGAACAAACTAACAGCAAGAAAAGTTCTGCAGGCCTTGGGCTTCATGGCATCATGCATAATCTTGGTCCCACATGCCAGACTGCATATGAAAAAACTACAGTGGTACCTAAAGAATTTATGGTCTCAACACAGGCACAGCCTAGAAGCAGAAATACCACTAATCCCATGCCTAAAACAGGAGTTCCTATGGTGGGCTCAAGCATGCCAGTCAAACCCAGGCCTATCTTTCCACAACTTTCGAACAAGCCAAACCATCACAACAGACGCCTCAGACCTAGGATGGGGGGCGCACATGCTGGACAAATGCGTACAAGGATTGTGGACTCAGGACCAGCTGCACCTGCACATAAACCAAAAAGAAATGCTGGCAGTAAAACTGGCAATCCAAAAATTCAGTCCATTCCTCAAAGAAGGCCATTTGATGATAAGGACAGACAACACCACAGTCATGTGGTACATCAACAAACAGGGAGGCACTCATTCATACCCCCTATGCAGAATGACTTTGGACCTTTGGAATCTGGCTCTCAGCTACAACATCCAGTTACAGGCAATATTTGTGCCAGGAAAAGAGAACACCCTAGCAGACATGTTAAGCAGAACCACCTCGGATGCTCACGAATGGATGCTACACCCGGACATCTTCAAGACCATCACAAAGAAATGGGGAATGCCACAAATAGATCTATTCGCTTCCCCTCTCAATCACCAGCTCAAAAAATTCTGCACAAGGACATTCCACCCACTTGCATGGAAGGTGGATTCTCTCTCCTTCAGCTGGAAAGGTCTGACAGCATATGCATTTCCACCTCTTCCCTTGATACACAAGGTATTACTGAAAATCAAAGAGGAACGTCCAAGGATAATCCTGATAGCTCCGAACTGGCCAAGACAACACTGGTACCCATTGCTGAGGAGCATGTCTCGGGAGAAAATGTGGTCGATACCCCTGATGCCTTTGATGTTAACTCAGAACAACTACAGCAACATGCATCTAAACCTAAAAACTTTGCAACTGACTGCCTGGAACATCACATAGCAGCAACTAATCCAGATCTTTCCCAAAGGGTTAAAGACATTATCCTTGAAGCCCGCAGACCTTCAACAAGAAGGAACTATGCAGGAAAATGGAAAAGGTTTGTCATTTGGAGTGCTGAAAGAGGAAAAGATGTGTCGAATATAGATATTGCTAACATTCTGGAGTATTTGGCAGAGCTTCTACATACAGGCCTGTCCTATTCCTCCATCAAGATACATGCATCAGCTATTTCAGCAGAATACAGCTTTGATCCACCTGTCTTTTCACATCCTCTACTCAGGCAGTTCCTCAGAGGGATCAAGAATGTAAAACCTCCTAGGAAGCCACCATTACCAGCATGGGACTTGAACTTTGTGCTAGAAAAGCTGACACTCCCTCCGTTTGAACCAGCAGCAACAGCAGATCTACAGCACCTGTCATGGAAAACTGCTTTCCTACTGGCAATTACCTCAGCAAGGAGGGTTTCGGAACTACAGGCCTTAATGGCAGTACAACCCTTCCTAATCTTCCATCAAGATAGGGTGTCCATGAGAACTAATCCTACATTTATGCCTAAGGTGGTATCCAGAGTGTCTTTAAACCAGGCAATCCACCTACCTACCTTCTTCCCCAATCCACAAAACAGAGGGGAAAGAATGCTGCATACCTTGGACGTACATAGACAGCTACGCTACTACCTGGACAGAACCAAAAGTAACAGAAAAACTGACCAGCTTTTTGTAGCCTATGCAACAGGAAGGGAAGGAAAAGCAATTTCCAAACAGACAATCTCCAAATGGATAGGAAATTGCATAAGATTCTGTTACTCCTACCATGGAAAACCAATTCCACAGAACATAAGGCCTCATTCTACAAGGGCTACAGCCACTACCACAGCTTTCTTACGAGGAGTGGCAACCAAGGACATTGAGGCGGCTACTTGGACCTCCGTGCATACATTTGCCAAGCATTATAATTTACCTCTATATTCTAGATCCCGAGCAGGGTTTGCCACTGCTGTACTGCAAGGGATCCTAACCACACCATAATTTTTCTTCCTCCTCCCCTAGTTGGCTATGGTATTCTACCCATTTGTTATGACTGCAGATGCATCCATGAAGGACATAGTACAGTTTTGTACCTACCATAAATGTAGATGTCCGAACTGGATAGCATCTGCAGTCAGGATTACCCTCCCTCCTTCCCCTCTGTGGTACTCCTAGGGTATTTACCCTCCTAATACCTAGCTGGGGGGGGAGTCTCTTATGGTGTATTTGTTTGTATATATGTACATACATGCTTATTTTTTGTGTTTGCCTTCTATCTTTTTGGAAACATTGGCATTTATCCAAAATTTAGCCTTCCAAGAGGGCAACTGGCATCTGGGGCAAGAAACACTGAGGAAAATGGCGTCGGCTGATGCCTTTATACCCGAAGACCAGCAGAGATGACGTCGGGTGAAGTGCGACATCAGCCGAAGCCGGAACCAGACTTTGGAATCCGGCCGACCGAAGGGATGCCTGACGACAGGACAACCCATTTGTTATGACTGCAGATGCTATCCAGTTCGGACATCTACATTTATGGTAGGTACAAAACTGTACTTTCTCTCCTCCTTGAGCTCACCAATTTGAGCCCATGGCTGTTACCTCAGAGGGTAGACCTTGATGGACTGTGCACCCCAGCCTTCAGACTCTAAGCCTTTCAGCTTGGATAATTCTGCAGCACCCAACTGCAGCATTAGTCAAAGTAAGCAAGTGCAGGACATTCTTAGAGTGTAGAAGAACTAACACTAGAAAGTCGTACCCAGCCAAATGGAAAATATTCTCTGTTTGCTGCCAGAAGCACCACCAAGATCCCAGTTCAGCACACATTACTGCCATCGTAGAATACCTGGGATTCCAATTCAGCATTCATTACTGCCATTCTGGAATACCTAGTCAGTCTGGTGGATAAAGGCCTTTCCTATTCCTCTATTAAAATTTAGTACATCTGCCATTTCAGCCCACATTCCTACTTTTCCTCCAGTCTTTTCCTATATGCTGGTAAGACAATTTTTTGGGGGAGTCATTCACATTAGACCTCCTAGGAGGAAACTCACTTCTTCATGGGACCTCAGTTTTGTCCTAGAAGAACTGACTTTGCCCTATTTTGAACCTGCAGCTAAAGCTCCTCTCAAGTTTTTTTACTTGGAAAATGGTCCTGCTGCTGGCTATCATCGCAGCCTGGAAGGGTATCTGAGTTAGACACTCATGATAGTGGAATCCATCTTCCTTCAAGACATGGTTTCCCTCAGAACTAATCCTCTGTTAATGCTCAAGGTGGTCACGGATACTTCTCTAAACCAAGCCATTCATCTGCCTACATTCTTCCCCAATCCTCAGAACAAGGAAGACAGAATACTTCAGTCATTGGATGTGTACAGGCAGCTCTGCTTTTATCTGGACATGACATAAAAACCTTGAGAAAATCTGAGCAAATGTTTATTACCTTTGCCCCTGGCTCTGAGAGGAAGTCAGCTGCTAAACAGACTATCTCGAAATGGATCTCCCACTTCATTTCTTTCTGTTACAGCAGTCATGGCAAAAAGGCCCCTGAAATGATTAGGTCACATTCCATTAGGGCCATAGGTACCTTTGCAGACTTTCTAAATGGATCCCTACTAAGGACATCTAGGAAGCAGCCATCTGATCATCTGTGTATACTTTCACAAAACACTACCACTTGGCAATCTTTTATAAATCTAGAGCAGGATTTGCCACTGTCATTCCGTAGGGCATCTTCTCCACTCCATATCTCCTTCCTCCCTCCTTTCAGCTTTGGGAACCTTTCCACAGGTTAGGACTGCAACAGTGAAACACAAAGAACTTAGTACAGTTGTACACTTGCCATAAATGTAGATGTTTGAGTGTATTCACTGTTGCAGTTTACTTTCCCTACCTCTTGCCCCATTGGTCTTCTAGGTAGCCTACAAATAGCCAACTAATCCAGCCAAGGGTCACCACCACTGGATGCCCTGTTAGTCCTCTTCCTTAGTTCCCTCCTGTTCACTTAGGGCCCCTCTTGGTAGAGGATAAGAAAAATACTGATGTGATACTGGATGACTCTCTTTATACCCGAGGATACTGACAATCAGTCAGGGTGTCCACTAGCCTGGGAGGGGAAAGATTTTTCTCTGGTTGTCAGGCCAGCCAAGGGCTTTCATGGCAGGAAATCTCACAAGTCAGGACTTGCAACAGTGAATACACTCTAACATCTACATTTATGTAAGTGAACACAATTGTACTTCCCTAATATAACTGCTTTTCTGTTACTGCCGTCCCTTAAGGCATTTTGATTGTATGGATTGTATTTTTATGCTATAAATTACCAATTTTGTTTTACTGTACAATTTATTTTTAATGTTGTATTCATCACTTTGATGTTTGAATCTCAGCTTGATTGTTTTAAGAAAAATGGTTTTAGATTGAACTAGTATACAGCTGTAGGGATTTCTTTGTCTTGTAAGATGAAACTATACCATTTCTTTTCTATTAAGCTCACATTCAAACAGTGGAACATCTTTATGCATTAAAGGACTTGCTAAAACAATTTTAGGACAATTAAAATGATGTAAACCACTAAACTGAGAATGATTATAGTTCTGACATGGACTGCATTAATGAAAAAATATTGAGTTGCATCTTGAAAACGTGTGATTATAACTTGAACTGCAGATGCCTTTCCGTTACAACTTTTATGAACTTTCAGAATTTAAGGCACAGTCTAAATATAGGTCTAGTACAAATCTACAATCCTGGCATAGTTATATGGCCTAGTGGCAGCTAAACGTTCACTAATAGCAGTGCAGAGCACATTGTCAAGGAAAATGACATCAGAATTAAGATTTTAAAATACAGTAATTCAGAAAACAAATGGGAAGATAGAACACTAAGCACATTGGTAAAACTAAGCTTAGTAAACACCCTGTAAATTACCAGTTCAGTGACACAAAATAATCATTTACAACTTTATTTCTGATGGTGCTCAAAGTTGCAATGAAGTTTTAGAAAATAATTCCTGACCTTAAGCGTTGTACCCGGAGGTTTAAGAACATCGGTTAGCTGCAGCAAAATAAGATAAATGCAGAATAGTAATGGAGTGTGTTCAACGTATGAAGAATCCCCTTTATCAAGCAACAAGAATTACTCTGAATTACCATTACAGTAGTCGCGTGTATAAAAACATAGTTCACAAAAGGTACTAGTTATCAGTTAAGTCATGAAGTAGAAAAGGAGAGAGTAGAGCATTGGGGTTTACAAAAAAAAAACTTCAGTAATTGAATTTGGTAGTGACAGTGTCCAATCTAGTTGAGCATGATGATCATGGTTTCTGAAAATAATTTTAATAAACCCGATGTAGCTGAAGGAGTGGTCTTTGTTTGAAACAAAGATGTAGCATTTAGAGAGTCCTTTTAAGACCAGCTTGACTTTATCTGACTTGCACAAACAAAAGATAAATGTCCTTTCCAGGTCTCAGGTTGACTGGCACTCTATTTATGGTGATCTTTGAAGTGAAGCCAAAATGTAAGCATGTAGTTTTACATGCTGTGGTGCCAGTAACCAATTCATTTCTATAAATTGGTAATCAGAAATTTACATTAGCTAAGGATGTGTTCATGTAATAAAGTGAGCGCTCTTCTGTCATAATGTCTTTAAATTGTATTCTAGTCATGTCTGTAATCCTAGTAGATACTTTTCTAGCTGGTACAGTGATTTAGAAGACAGTCTTGCACTTTATAAAAAAAAAAAAAAAAAAAAAAAAAGTTGGCTCCATTCTTAAAATGTATTAGCTTTATAAGTTCCGGTTTCCTTAGGTTTTTATTCTTAAAGTTCTCTGTTTGCTTTGTTTTTTCATAGTATTTGATTTGTTTCTCAGCTTGTGTTTTCTCTTTGTAGATTGCTTTTCTTCCACTTGTCTCCATAGCATTTCAAATGTGTGTGGGCTCTTTCTACGTCCCAGAAATGCTTATAGTTGAAATGGCTTTCCTCGCACTTGCTCGTTTGATATAGATATATATATATATATATATATATATATATATATATATATATATATATATATTATATTATATATATATATATATATATATATATATATATATATATATATAAACATGGACTGGTTTTATGGTCATTAGTGGTTCTCTGTATTATGCTGATTGCTTTGATGAGATGGGCTGTGGACCCCCATCCCCAGATGA
This sequence comes from Protopterus annectens, assembly GCF_019279795.1. NCBI lineage: Eukaryota > Metazoa > Chordata > Ceratodontiformes > Protopteridae > Protopterus > Protopterus annectens. Next base: position 223,672,420 of record NC_056739.1, read on the forward strand.
CTATTAAAAGGATAAAATGAAAAGTAGAAAATGAATGAATGATGTTTGTGCAGTCCACTGCTGCAGTGGGAACTTCAGGGATGTCCTGTTCTCATGTTGCAGTATTCTAAGCACTTGGGTTTTCCTCTCTTGCTACCCGAAAGTCCAGCCAGTATACAGCAGCTTCATTGACTAAGGGAACGTGGTCCGTGAAAGTGTCGTTTACACGTACCAGACCTCAGAACTTCTCTGCTGCCAGTTGAACGTCAGCTGTTCCTGCTGTACTGGCCATTGGATTGAAATTTCTAAGATAAGTACCCCGTTTTCTTTGGGTCACTGCAAGCCTGTGCAGGTTCATGTCATTCAGGAAGGGAAAGTGTAGGTGCGGTCGCCAGATCCCCCATAAAGAAGTCCACGAGCTTTGCCATTTTGTTTAGGGCCTATGCATGACCATAAGTCCTGCTCTGCCAGGCCTTTGTTCCAAAAACTCTATGCAGCTGTCTACACACACACATTTATCTTGAGAATCCGCTCCTTAAGCGCTTAGGTTTAGGTATGGAGGGGCTGTCCAGTCAGCCTGTCGACCCACCTAAGAAAAAGGCCAAAGTTGCTAGGCCTGAATCCGTAGCTGCACTTCCTCCACTTGACGTCCCTCCTGTAGCTGATATCAGTCTGGAAGAACAGATATGGGCACAGTGGGTACCATTGTAGAAGCCGCAGAACCCAGAGCGGAAGGCATGTCCTCTGAAGTAACGCAGACATCTGCTACTCACAGAGAGGGGGAACCTTGGCTTGTATTGGCCGCCCAGACGGATCCTTCCACTGTTTCGCAGGTTAGTGATCCCAGGCCTACCTTGGCTCAGACACCCACTAGGCCTTGCCTTAAAAGGAAAGAGAAAATAAAACATGTTTCTGCCCAGTAGAGAACCATCCAGATAGACAGTTTTTTTTCTCAAAGCCTTTTCAATGCCTTTATGTCTCTGAGGCCTGCTACACCCTTAGCCTCCCCAGTTGCTCTTCCTGTGATGAGCCCTAGGCCTCTGACGTTAGTTACTTTCCAAGCTGAAGCTGAGGGAATCCTCTGACTCTTCCTCATAGGAATCCCTGTCGTATGTCTCCCAATTACCATCACCCCTTGGCTATGCCTCCCCTTAGGGGGAGTCTGCAGAAACAGAGATTTCCCAAGTGAGGATCTCCGCTTTCTGGAGACCATTTCAGAAATGAGGGAACATTTCAAATGGGATGCCCCTGAGATGACAGAAGTTCAGAAAATATATTATGAACTTCTTCAGATGGACTCCACTGCCCCTTTAGCTGTACCACCAGTACTACCAGCATTTGTGGATGCATTTAATGCAGCATCAGTTAATCTGGTTTCTCAGCCTCCTGCACCTCGAAGGCCTGACAGATTCTACAAGGTCCCTGAGGGTTCCACATTCTTTAAGTGCCCTGCAGTGCACCTTGGCACTGTATCAGTTTCAGCTGATAAGGCATCTAAACTCCTTCCACCCTCCTCACTACACACCACAGACAAAGACAGCAAGGCAATGGAACTCCTTGGGAAGAAGGTCTACACCTTAACTACCTTTGCATTCAGTGCAGTAAATTATCAAACCCATATGTCCAAATATGCTCTAGCCTGTTTAGGACAAGCCACTAAACTACTAAGTGAATTCCACTCTTCTGCCAAGACTCAGATGTCCAGCCTTATGTCTCTGTCCTCTCAGGTCACTAGGCATTCCATTAAGTGCAGCTACAATGCAGCTGAAGCTTCTGCCAGGTCTGTTGTATCTGCCTCAGTCCTGAGAAGATATTCCTGGCTAAGGTTATAGCCCCTCTACCTGATGACATTAGGGCAAAATGTTTCGATGCGCCTCTTGGTGACTCTGCCTTCTTTGGGATCAAGGTGGCTAAGTTATTCAAAACTCTGCAACAGAAGAGGAAGGAGGTACAAGACCTGAAACACGTGTTTGATGATCGTGTTTCACTGTTGCAGTCATTACATTTGGGTAATCTGCTGGCAGGTTGCCCTCAGTCGGCCTGATTAACAAAGTCTTGGGTCCTGCGTCGGTTGCTGTCTCTTCTTCCTTGTCGTCAGGTCGTCCGGGTTATGAAACATGCAGCCGAAGCCATTACATCAGTCTTTCTTGCCGCACGGTGCCCGAAGCAGAAGCAGTTCGCAAGTACTGGTCAGCCGACTCCTGAAATTTTCATTTTCGAGTTTCGGAACTGAAGTCTTCAACTAAAAGCTAAGTACCCCGTTGGGGAAACTTTTTCTTGCTCCTAACCGATGTTAGTAAAAATTAATAATTGTATTACTTGTGGGAAGCAAATACCTCATAAGGACTTTCATTTGTACTGTATTCCTTGCCTAGACTCTGACCACGACGTACCTTGCTGTTGGTTTTGTGCTTTATTTAATTAGTGCACTATCCGTCGTCTGTACATTTTTGCTTCAAAATATTTCAGTATTTAATTATCCAGAAATGACGTTGGTTAGCCATCCGACTACCGGAATACTGGAAAAACGCAAAGAAAAAGAAAGAGACAGGCCAGTGAGGTCCAAAACTGCCACAATGCTTTTCCTAAGCCAGTCACCAGTTGGCCAGAACTCAGTGAGGCACTTTTGCAGCCCCTGATACCCGCTACTTCTGATTCGCAAGCCTCTACTGAGACCCATTCCGAGTCCGGTATGCCACGAGATGCTTCACATATGGAACCTGCGGATGTCTGTACCTTGGATAGGTCCGGAGCCGCTGAGCAGGCACTGGCTTCTGAGGGGTGTATTCAGGCCTACAGACTTGCATATTAAACCAAATCTAGCTTTAGTGCCAAGGCCTAAATCTCGATCTATGTCTAAAAAGCCGACGCCCAGGCCACATGTTCAGGCCCCTATGCCTAAAAAATAAATGATCAAAATGGCTGAAGATTTAATTACTCTAATCAGGGGTAGTCACCCCCCCCCCCCCTCCAAGAGGCCTAGAATTAAATTTAATTATGAATCTTCTGAACAGGACTCTGTTTCTTCTGACTCTTCTAATGATCTGGATTTGTCCTTACCTACTTATGTGAGGATTCTGCAGAGGATTCCATTCCCAGTGCTGCTCCACCTGAGGATTTCTCTTTTGGGGAAAATTTACATACCTTAAAGGAGCATTTCCACTGGGAAAGTCAGGATTCCTCTGAATCCAAAAAGAGGCTTAGGGATTTCCTTCTTCCTCAGCATAGGCCTTTGGCTATACCTCCTGTACTAGATATTGTTGATGTGTTTTCGGAATCCAGTATGGCTCCTGATTACTTGCCTCCAGCCCCTAGCAAACCAGACAGGTACTGCAGGGTTCCTGAGCCCCACAAATTCCTTTTCAAACATCCTGTTGCGGACCCTGAAACCATTTCTCAGGGCCCCAAGGACATTAAGGCTTCTGCTGCTAAAAATCCTACCCCTTCTGATAGAGACTCCAGGGCACTGGATAGATGGGGTAAAAAGGTTTATACTTCTGCAACCTTAGCAATCAGGGCTTTAAACTGTCAATTCCATATGCTAAAATTTCAACAGAATATCATGGGACTGCTTAAACAGAAAATGATGTTGATTTCTGACTGTGTGGAGAATAATGATTTGCAGGATTAATTGCATTCAACTGAACAAGTTGGCAAACATACTTTGCAATGTGGTTTTGATTCCGTAGAGGTCCTCTTGTAGGGCTGCTGTTACTGGGTCTGTGCTTAGAAGGCATGCTTGGCTTAAGGAGCAGTCTCTGCCTGATCATGTTAAAGCTAAACTTTTGGATGCTCCTTTACAGCAGGACCTCTTATTTGGCAATAAGGCTGAAGAAGTTCTAAAAAAGATGGAAGATAAAGCTAAATCTATGCAGACTGTTAAAGATTTCTTACAAGTACAACCTCCAAGATTCAGTAGGCATTGGCCTACAAAGAACTAGTCCTTTCCAGCTCCTTCCAGAGCCATTACGGCCAAACCCAGACATTCCAAAACTACCAGGTTTCAGTCCCAAGGGACTTTCAGAACTAAGCAATGGGGTGCTTCCACTTCCAAATCTGGAAACAACAAGGCACCACCCTATGGTATACAGTCTCAATGACTTCCCTTTGAAATTACCAAGCACTTACCTCATAGCCACCCCTTTGGGGGGAAAAGAGGCTCTTCGTTCAAGAAATTGGCAACTTATAACCCAGGACAAATGTTTTTTAAATATAGTGTCCCAAGGATACAGATTTCATTTCCACACGCTGCCAACACCAAACGGATGGCCAGACATGCCCCCAAATCAATGGGCAGAGGCTCAGAAACAAGTACTTTCCCTCCTAAACATGGGGACTATTCAACTGGTACCAGAAGAGGAAAAGGGACAAGGCTTCTATTCCAGGCTTTTCCTGGTACCCAGAAAAGACAAATTATGGCATCCAATTCAGACCTATCTACTCTAAACACCTTTCTGGACATTCCAAAATTCAAGATGCTGACTCTTCACTATTTACTTCGTATGCTAAGCAAGGATGCCTGGTTGGCAACTCTCGACTTAAAAGGCTTACCTGCATATCCCAGTCATGGAATCTTGCAGAAGATTCCTACGCTTCAAAGCAGGCTGCATGCATTATCAGATCTGTGTACTTCCCTTTGGCTTGTCTACTGCGCCCAGGGTTTTCACAAAGTGCCTGGCTCCAGTAATTGCATTTTGCAGGCAAAGAAATATTCAAATCTATCCGTACCTGGATGATTGAGTAATTCAGGCAGAAAACCAGGCCATTCTTCTAAAACATCTGGCATTTGTAAAAACAAAAAGAAATCTCAACTGGTACCCTCTCAAAAAATTACATTCCAGGGTGCAAGCTTGAATACAACTGCCCAGATGGCTTTCCTTACGCCAGAAAAGCAAATTCATTTGGTGACTTAATTCAAACGTGCGGCCACAAAAACCCTGCTATCTGCAAGGCAAATACTGCATGCCTTGGGGTTCATGGCCTCATACATTCTTTTAATTCTATATGCAAGACTGCATATGAGGAAACTTCAGTGGTACTTAAAAAGTTTGTGGAGTCAACATTGTCGCAGCCTGGAAACAATGATTCCTATCATACCTTGCCTGCGCCTAGAGTTCCTATGGTGGGCAGAGGCCTGCCACCAAAACAAGGGACTGCCATTCTCACTACCCCCTGCCACCCAAACCCTAACTACAGACGCATCAGACTATGCATGGGGGTCTCATCTGGCAGGGAAGTGCATTCAGGGAAAATAGAGCCCAAATCAAATGCACCTTCATATCAATGAAAAAAAATGCTAGCTGTACAGAATGCACTGACAGCCTTCAAGGACTACCTTTATCCAGGACAATTACTGATAGACTGACAACACCACGGTTATGTGGTACATAAGCATGGGGGTACACATTCCTACCCACTCTGCAGACTAGCCATGGCATTGTGGAACATGGCCTTGAGCTACCAAGTACAACCACAAGCTCAATTCCCGCCAGGAAAGAAGAATGTTCTGGCAGATGAACTAAGCAGTAATCTCATGGACCCTTATGAATGGAAACTGGAACCACGGATTTTCAACATGTTGACACAAATGGGGGAGCCCAGACATAGATCTTTTTGCCTCACCCCAGAACTACCAGTTGGACAAATTTTGCACAAGAACTCCTCACAAAAAAGCCTGGAAAGTGGAACCCATCAGTCTATGCCTTTCCCCCTCTGCCTTTGCTCTCCAAAGTTTTACTAAAAATTAAACAGGACAAACCAAAAATGATTTTGATTGCTCCAGACTGACCTCGCCAACACCGGTACTCTCTCCTGTGCAGCGTGTCGCACATTTCTCCGTGACACCTGCCTCTGACACCTTCCTTACTGTCTCACCAGAAGAACCATATTCTGCACCCTCAGCTCCAAACATTGAATCTTGCAGCTTGGCTAATCACTTAAATTCACCCTTAGCATCCCTCAGCAAACCAGTGATGGATGTCATTTTGGCGGCCAGAAGACCTAGTACTAGAAAATCAATGCTGACAAACGGAAAAGACTCTGTGCCTGGAATCAGTCTCAAGGGATGAGCACAGCAGAGCCCAATTTACTTCAGATTTTGCAGTACTTAACAGAGATGCTTCACATTGGCCTAGTTATTTTTCTTCCATAAAAATACATGCCTCAGCCATTTCACCTCATTACAACACAGACCCCCCATCTTCTCTCATCTTCTAAAGCAGTACCTCAGAGGGGCCAAAAACTTGAGACCACCCAGGAGAGCTCCAACCCCTGCCTGGGACCTTAACTTTGTATTGGAGAAACTCACTCTACCGCCTTTCGAGCCAGCTGCAACTGCAGACTTAAAATTTCTTTCTTGGAAAATAGCTTTCCTTTTAGCAGTCACTTCAGCTAGAAGGATTTCTGAATTTACAGGCCCTTATGGCAGTGGAGCCTTTTATCATCTTTCATGCTGACAGGGTGTCATTCAGGACCAATCCATCATTCATGCCCAAGGTGGTATCCAGTGTGGCTCTTAATAAGTCCATTCATTTGCCAACTTTCTTTCCCAATCCACAGAACAAGGGAGAGTGTATTCTGCATTCATTGGATGTACACAGACAACTTAGATTCTGCTTTGACAGGACTAAATCTGAAAGAAAATCTGAACTGCTGGTAGCATTTGCTACAGGGGCAAAGGGGAAGGCCATTTCAAAGCAAACCATTTCTAAGTGGATAAGCAATTGTATTCATTTCTGTTATAAGCACCATGGAAAACCTATCCCCTAGGGGATCAGATACCATTCCACCAGGACTGCATCTACTTCAGCAGTCTTTCTCAGAGGTGTTCCTACCAGGGATATTCTAGAAGCTGCTACCTGGAGTTCAATTCATACTTTCAGCAAGCATTATCACTTACCAATTTTATCTAAATCCGGAGTTGGCTTTGCCACTGGTGTTTTGCAGGGCCTTATAACTGGTCCTAATGCTGTATAAATGCATCCTCCCAGTCTTCGCTTTGGGAATCGACCCAAATGTAATGACTGCAACAGTGAAACACGATGAACATAGTACAGTTGTGTACACATACCATAAATGTAGATGTTCGAGTGTATTCACTGTTGCAGTACTGGTTATCCTCCCCTCAGCCCCCTGTTTTTCTTTTACTATACCTCTTCTTTCTTTTATTCTGCTTAAAAGCCTTTTTGGTGTATTTGCTTTTGTTTGGAGGTATATTTTGTTTCTTATATTATATATATATATATATATATCTATCTATATATATATATATATATATATACATATATATATATATATATATATATATATATATATATATGTGTATATATATATATATATATATATATATATATATATATATATTGCTCTCCATTTGGGGGGGCACCTGAGGGGGCACCTGACACCTGGGACAAGAAAAACTGATGTAATGGCGTCGGCTTCATGTTTTATACCCCTGCCGTCATGGAAGAAGGGACAGCGACCGACGCAGGACCCGAAACTTTGTTAATCAGGCCGACTGAGAGCATCCTGCCAGCAGTTTACCCAACTGTAATGATTGCAACAGTGAATACACTCGAACGTCTACATTTATGTTAAGTGTACACAACTGTACTTTTCTTTCCACCCCAGGGTCCTGGGCAAGGCAGTCTCCAAACAAGCCATCACATGTTGGATTAGAAAAGACATTTGCCTCTGTTAATCACACCATGGCAAAAAGCTCCCACAGGGAGTTGAGGCTCACTCCACCAGGGCAGTGGCAGCCTCCAAAGCATTTTTAAAAGGCCTGGACACCGCTTCCATACTGGAAGCAGCCACATGGTCCACCATTCACACTTTCACCAAACACTACAAGTTGGACAATGTCTCCAGAGCACATGCAGGATTTGCCAGGGAAGTCCTGCAGGGCTTTGTAGCATCAGCCTCTTCTACCTCCACCCTTCCTTCCAACTAAACTGTGGGACTCTCCCACACCAAGAATACTGCAACATAGGAATAGGACTTAGAATAGTTGTGTGAAATCTTACCATAAACATAGATGTCCTTCTCTTCCATGTTGCAGTATTCCTTCCCATCTACCATAACCCCTTTCTTTCTCTCTCTTGTCACTCATATCCTCGGGTTTGTTGGGGTCTGCACCCTTTCCTGTGAACCATGTAACCAAATAATGGCTCCTTGACCGTATGACTGACATCACTGGCTTCTCCTCCTGCTGGGCCTTCAATTTCTGAGGTCTGTGCGTGCAGACCTCACATTTAAGGTCCCTGATTTATGGCCCTACGTGTGACGTCCCATGCAACTACAACAGTCAAGCTGAAACGTTTGTATGGAAGCCAACGTATGGGTCGCCTGAGGTGGAAAATCCCACACCAAGAATACTGAAACATGGAATAGAAGGGCAACTATGGTTATTATAAGATTTTACACAACTATTCTTTATTAAGAATATTACCTCCCTGAACTACTGACTAAAACCTAAGCTGCCTTTTCTGTCACTGAATACGAGATGCAACAAAATCACCTGTCTCTAAATGCAAATAAATCTAAACTTCTCCTCTTCTCTCCCTCCAAGACTTTCTCTCTTGACAAAAAAATCATTTAAAGTCATCAGCCATTCCAACTTTCCCATTGAAGTAGTTCCCTTTGCGAAACTTCTTGGCGTTACTATTGATGAACACCTCAAGTTCGATATCCATATCCAACAAAATATAAAGACCACCCACTAAAAGCTAGGTATGCTTTATAGGAACAACCTCTTTCTCTCTAGCTATACTCGACATACTTTAGCTACTACTTACCTCGTCCCTTCCCTGTTATATGGAGCCCCTCTTCTAACTAACCTGACCACCACCAACACCTCTAAACTGGAAAACTGCTATAACAAAATCTCTAAGTTTGCCTCCAGATCTGAAAACTCCACCCATCACTGCCATGCCCTTAATTCTCTAAACTGGCTAGAACTCCTTAATTATCTAGACTACCTCCAACTTTCCACAGCACACACACTTTTGTTTCACCCAAATAAATGTCCAGCTCTAATAAACATCATCCCCCCCTACACCCCCAGTAGTCCTCTTAGATCTGAAAATCAAAACCTAATTATTTTCCACAAACTAAAATGACCTGCTGGCCTGCTTCTCCTCTTTTCTCACTAGGCAATACATGGAATTCTCTCCCTACCACTCTTAGGACAGTAACTAACTCAGAAAACTTTAAACCCCAGCTTTTCACTTACTTGCACTCCAAATGGAAATGCACCTGCTTTCGCCCTAATTCTTTGTAAGAACTTCCCTAAGGCGGTATTACTCCTTGGCTCCTAATCTCTCTATCACCCCAACAACTAGTTCCCTGAGCTGTCTCTAGCTCTCTGCAATTGCTTCTGAAGAAACTATATCTACCTTGTAAATATTGTAAATAGCTTATGTCGAATGAATGCATGTAAACTGTTTCCTTACTTTTATCGATTATGTATAATGTTACTACACTTCAATTGTTATGAAGTTATTTCCTAAATCAATCTCCACAGTACAGCCTTCCAGATACATCAAAATTATCTTTGTCAGCTAAGCCTGATACAGAATGCTCATTCATGTAAACTTTACTTTACTTTTGTAACTTGCTTACTTTTGTGTCTTAATGTTTTATGTTATATTGGAGCTTTTCTCCTTGGGCCTCCACTGAAAACGGGCACTCATGGGCCCAGTGGACTTACCCGGTCACCAAACTGAAATAAATAAATTAAGGTACGTATCTGTAGTTTGGACAGTCCTTTAGGGAGGGATATGTAGGAATGCAAATTTCCAAGACAGAGTTGTCTTCTCATATCCCATCTTTTCCAGTGGGACTCTAAGTGAATACCAAAGTCTGTAGGAGCCTTTGCAGCTCCAAAAAATGTGAAGCAGGTTTGCTTTGCGGTTTATACAGTGTGGACAGAGAGGAAAGGATGAGGGATAGATTTTGGACAGTATAGTTAGTGTGATGCGCACTGTTTTATATCATAATCTGGGTGTAGTTAGGTTTTTTAAGGTGGATGAGTTTCGAGGAAAGTTGGATAGCTTGGGAGATTTGGTTGGGAGAGGTTGAAGGATCTAGGTGTTGAAAATATTAAGTCATTTAGAGTTCTAAGAGAAAGAATAAGCTTATACGAATTTGAGATCATTTTCTTTTTAAGTAAAAGCAAATTCCATATGGATTTGCAGGTTTTTGTCATTAAGGGTAAGAGCCAAGCTCTCTCAATCCAAGACTTGACTTGACACTCAAGAGGAGAAAGTTAGCACCACACCACACACAAAACCTGCACCTCCCAAACCCACACACAGTAATACAAAATACAGGCGCACATTTGTGGAGGTTCTCAATAAAAATCTGCCCAAACAGAGATCTCCAAAGCTGAAATGCAAGCAACCACGCCCCCAACACTACCCAAACGACACATAGCCCACAGAATCAGTGTGCCACTCAACCTCAGCCCATAAGGCAAGAAAACATACCCAACATACTAGTCATTGGCGACTCTGATGTCCCCCTCACTAGGCTGAACAAGGAGAAAAGTCACGGTCAGCTGGCTGACTGGTGCCAGGATCCGCCATATAACGGCCGCAGTCAGTTCACTCCGCAACAAGTACGACTCCCATCATTGTCAATGTTGGAATCAATGACCTGAGAACGTACCCTCCTAGACTATATGAAGAGAGACATGGAGGAGCTCTCTGACCATGTGGCCAAGCAGGTATGACACTAGCCCTGAGTAGCATCCTGCCATCGCCCAGAATGATGATACAGTACAAGGACAAAATGATTGACTTCAGCAATTGGCCAAGATTCTGGTGTCATTCCAAGGGGATCCAGTATCTTGTCTGCCTGGGACAACATGATAGACAGGCCACGATACTTAGCCAGAGATGGCCTGTACCTGTCACCACTTGGATTCTGGATACTGGCTAAGGCTCTTGCTGCCCCTGTAGTGCATTTTTTTAGGCAATGCTCAAATGTCAAACTCACCACCATAGTAGACATAAACAAGCGAAATTTTAGGATAATGCTACTCAGTGCTAGAAGTCTAAACTTTAAAATGCACACACTCGAGGCTCTCCTTAAGATGGAGAACATAGACATCTGTGCAGTGACAGAGACCTGTTTTAAGGCTCCAGAGAGCACCCCTGCATTACCAGGCTACAGTTCTTACCACACCTTTCGGCCACCCAACCAGGACCGAAGTACTGAAGGAGGAGGCGTGTCCATAATCATAAATGATATCCACACCTGCAGGCTAGTAGCTCAACATAATGCCTCCGAAATTATCCAAGTACAATTAACACTGCAATTCAGGTTTGTGTGTTAAAGATCCCTGCCATGCCCCAGGATGCCCACTCCATGATGACCTTTGTGTTTCACTGTTGCAGTCATTACATTTGGGTAATCTGCTGGCAGGTTGCTCTCAGTCGCCTGATTAACAAAGTCTTGGGTCCTGCGTTGGTTGCTGTCCCTTCTTCCATGACGTCAGGGGTATAAAACATGCAGCCGACACCATTACATCTGTTTTTCTTGCCACGTGGTGTCCGAAGCAGAAGCAGTTCGCAAGTGCCGGTCGGCTAACTCCTGAAATTTTCGTTTTCGAGTTTCAGATCCGAAGTCTTCAACTAAAAAGCTAAGTACCCCATTGGGGAAACTTTTTCTTGCTCCTTACTGATTTCAGTAAAAGTTAATTGCATTACTTGTGGGAAGCAAATACCTCATAAGGATTTCCATTTGTACTGTATTCTTTGCCTAGCCCCTGACCACAACGTTCTTTGCTTTCGGTTTTGTGCTTTATTTAATCAACACACTATCAAACGCTGGTACATTTTTGCTTCTAAATATTTTGGCTCACGCTTTAACTATCCAGAAATGTCATCGGTTAGCAATCCGACTACCGGAATACCTAAAAAAACACAAAGAAAAAACAGACAGAGGCTATTGAGGTCCAAAACTGCAGACAACGCTTCTCCTAAGCCAGTCGCCGGTTTGCCGGTACTCAGTGAGGCGCTTTCGCAGCCACTGATATCCACTACTTCTGATTTGCAGGCCTCTACTGAGACCCATTCGGAGTCTGGTATGCTGCGAGATGCTTCAATTATGGAACCCGCGGATGTCTCTACCTTGGATGGGTACAGAGCAACTGTGCAGGCACCAGCTTCTGAGGTTTTCAGGCCTACAAATTTGTATATTAGACTGACACCATCTTCAAAACTAAGGCCAAAATCTCGACTTATGCCTAAAAAACTGACGCCTGGGCCACGTGTATAGGCCCCCATGCCTAAAAAACAAATGATCAAAATGGCTGAAGATTTAATTACTCTGATAAGGGGTAGCCCCCCCCCCCCCTTCTAAGAGGCCTAGGCAAGACATTGATTATGAATCTTCTGAACAGGATTCTATTTCTTCTGACTCTTCTAATGAACAGGAATTATCTATACCTACTCATGAGGACACTGATGCAGAAAATTCCTTTCCTTCTGCTACTCCCCCTGAGGATTTTTCTTTTGGGGAAACTTTACATACCTTAAGGGAACATTTCCACTGGGAAAGTTAAGATTTCTCTGAATCTAAAAAGAGACTTGGGGATTTTCCTCCTCTTCCTCAGCATAGGCCTTTGGCTATACTTCCTGTTCTAGACATTGTTGATGATGTCTTTTCAGAATCTAGTATGGCTCCTGATTCTCTGCCTCTGGCTCCTTGTAAGCCAGACAGATACTACAGAGTTCCTGGTTCCCACAAATTCCTTTTCAAAAATCTTGTTGCAGATCCTGAAACCATTTCTCAAGGTCCCAAGGGTATTAAGGCTTCTACCCCTTCTGATAGAGATTCCAGGGCACTGAATAGATGGGGTAAGAAGGTTTACACTTCTGCAACCTTGGCAAGCAGGGCTTTAAACTGTTAATTTCATATGCTAAAATATCAACAGCATATCATGGGACTGCTATGTTAATTTCTGACTGTGGAAAATAAAGATTTACAAGATTTATTGCATTCAGCTGAACAAGTTGGAAAACATACATTGCAATGTGGTTTTGATTTTTGGAGGCCTCTTGCAGGGCTGCTGTAACTGTGTCTGTGCTAAGAAGGCATGCTTGGCTCAGAGAAAAATCTGCATGATGATGCTAAAGCAAAATTGTTGGATGCTCCTTTACAACAGGACCGTCTCTTTGATAATAAGGCTGAAGAAGTTTTAAAAAAGTTGGAAGATGAAGCTAAATCTATGCAAACTGTGAAAGATTTCTTACAAGTGCAACCTCCAAGATTTAGTAGGCACTTGCCTACTAAGAACTGGTCCTTTCCAGTTCCTTCGAGAACCACTCAAGTCAAACCCAAACATTCCAAAGGCTCCAGGTTTCAGTCACAAGGGACTTTCAGAACAAAACAATGGGGTGCCTCCTCTTCCATATCTGGAAACAACAAGACACGTCCCAGTGGTAAGCAGTCTCAATGACTTCCCTTTACACTTACCAAGCACTTACCTTTTAGCTGCCCCTTTGGGGGGAAAACTCGCTCTTCATGCAAGAAACTGGCAACTTATAACCCAGGACAAATGGGTTTTAAATATAGTATCCCAGGGATACAGATTTCATTTCCACACGTTGCCAATTCCAGACGGATGGCCAGACCTGCCCCCAAATCAGTGGGCAGAGGCCCAGAAACAAGTACTTTCCCTCATGAGCATGGGGATTATTCAACCAGTAAGAGAAGAGGAAAAGGGACAAGGTTTCTATTCCAGACTTTTCCTGGTACCCAGAAAAGACAAATTATGGCGTCCAATAATCTACTCTAAACACCTTTCTGAACATTCCAAAATTCAAGATGCTAACTCTTCAACAGTTACTTCCTATGCTAGGCAAAGATGCCTGGTTGGTAACTCTAGATTTAAGAGGCTTACCTGCATATCCCAATCAGAGAATCTTGCAGAAGATACCTCCGCTTCAAATCAGGCTACTTGCATTACCAGTTCTCTGCACTGCCCTTTGGCTTATCTACTGCACCCAGGGTCTTTACAAAGTGCCTGGCTCCAGTAATTGCATTTTGCAGGCAAAGTAATATTCAAATATTTCCATACATGGATGATTGTCTAATTCAGGCAGAAAACAAGGACACTCTTCTAAACCATCTGGCGTTTGTAAAAAGGGTTCTAACTTGTCTAGGGTGCACTATAAACGAAAAGAAATCACAACTGGTACCCTCTGAAAAAATTACATTCCTGGGCGCAAGCTTGATTACAACTGCCCAGATGGCTTTCCTTATGCCAGAGAAGCAAATTCAATTGGTGACTTACTTCACACAGGTGGCCACAAAAACCCTGCTTTCTGCAAGGCAAATACTGCAAGCCTTGGGATTCATGACCTCCTGCATTCTTCCAATTCGATGTGCAAGACTGCATATGAGGAAACTTCAGTGGTACTTAAGTCTATGGAGTCAGCATTGTCACAGCCTGGAAACAATCATTCTTATCATACCTTGCCTGCAACTAGAGTTCTTATGGTGGGCAGAGGCCTGCCACCAAAACAAGGGACTGCTATTCACACCACCCCCTCCTGCCCAAACTCTAACTACAGATGCATCAGACTATGCTTGGGGGGCACATCTAGCAGTGAAGTGCATTCAGGGCAAATGGAGCCCAAATCAAATGCACCTTCATATCAATCAAAAAGAAATGCTAGCTGTACAGAATGCTCTGACAGCCTTCAAGGACTACCTTCATACAGGACAATTAATGATAAAGACAGAAAACACCACTGTTATGTGGTACGTAAACAAGCAGGGAGTACACACTCCTACCCCCTTTGCAAACTAGCCATGGCATTGTGAAACACGGCCTTGACCTGTCAAGTACAACTACACGCTCAATTCCTGCCAGGAAAGCTGAATACTCTGGCAGACAAACTAAGCAGAAATCTCATGGATCAATACGAATGGAAACTGGAACCACGGATTTTCAACATGTTGGCATGGAAATGGAGTCCAGACATAGATCTTTTTGCCTCACCCCAGAACTATCAGTTGGACAAATGTTGCACAAGAATTAATCACAAAAAAGCCTGGAAAGTGGATGCTTTTATCCTTCAGCTGGAAAAGAACTGTCAGTCTATGCCTTTCCCCCTCTGCCTCTTCTCTTCAAAGTTCTACTAAAAGTCAAACAGGACAAACCAAAAATGATTTTGATTGCTCCAGACTGGCCTCGGCAACACTGGTACCCACTCCTGCGCAATGTGCCACACCTTCCACCGTGGCACATGCCTCAGACACCTTACTGTCTCAGCAAAACAACCAAATTCTGCACACTCTGCTCCAAACTTTGAATCTTGCAGCATGACTAATCACCTAAATTCCCCCTTAGCATCCCTCAGCAAACCTGTGATGGATGTCATTTTGGAGGTGAGAAGGCCTAGTACTAGAAAATCTTATGCTGACAAATGGAAAAGATTCCGTGCCTGGAATCAATAAGCACAGCAGTTCCCAACATTCCTCAGAATTTGCAATACATAACTGAGATGCTTCACAAGGGCCTGTCCTTTTCTTCCATAAAAATCCATGCCTCAGCCATTTCGACTCATTGCAACACAGAACCTCCCCACTTTTCTCATCCTCTGCTAAAGCAGTATCTCAGAGGGGCCAAAAACTTAGACTACCCAGGAGAGCTCTAACCCCTGCCTGGGACCTCAATTTTGTATTGGAGAAGCTCATGTTTCCTCCTTTTGAGCCAGCTGCTACTGCAGACTTAAAATTTTTCTCCTGGAAAACAGCTTTCCTTTTAGCAGTCATTTCAGCTAGAAAGATTTCCAAATTACAGGCCGTTATGCCAGTGGAGCCTTTCATAATTTTTCATGTGGACAGGGTATCTCTCAGGACCAGTCCATCCTTCATGCCTAAGGTGGTATCCACAGTGGCTCTTAATCAGACCATTAATTTGCCAACTTTTTCCCAATCCACAGAACAAGGGGGAGCAGATTCTCCATTCATTGGATGTACACAGACAACTTAGATTTGACTTAAACAAGACAAAATCTCTAAGAAAATCTGAACTACTGGTGACATTTGCTGCAGGGGCAGAGGGAAAGGCTATTTCAAAGCAAACCATTTCCAAATGGATAAGCCATTGTATTGGTTTCTGCTGTATGCACCATGGAAAAACCATCCCCCAGGGCTGCATCTACTTCAACATCCTTTCTCAGAGTTGTTCCTACCAGGAACATTCTAGATGCTGCTACCTGGAGCTCAGTTCATATGTTCACCAAACATTACCATTTACCACTTTTCTCTAAATCCAGAGCTGGCTTTGCCACTCCTGTCCTGCAGGGCCTTATTGCTAGTCCTAATGCTATTTATTTCCCTCCACCCCAACCATAGCTTTGGGAAAATACCCAAATGTAATGACTGTAACAGTGAAACACGAATAACATAGTACAGTTGTGTACAGTTACCATAAATGTAGATGTTAGTGTATTCACTGTTGCAGTCCTGATTACCCTCTCTCCTGCCCCCTTTTTTTCTCTGGCTATACCTCTACGTTCTTTCACTATGCTTAAAAGCCCTTTTGGTGTATCTGCTTTTGGTAGTGGAGGTATATTTTTTGTTTTTTTAATTTTATTTGCTCCCCATTTAGGGGGCACCTGACATCTGGGGCAAGAAACACTGATGTAATGGCGTCGGCTGCATGTTTTATATCCCTGATGACCTGACGTCATGGAAGAAGGGACAGCAACCAACGCAGGACCCAATACGTTGTTAATCGGGCCGACTGAGGGCAACCTGCCAGCAGATTACCTAAATGTAATGACTGCAACAATGAATACACTCGAAGATCTACATTTATGTTAAGTGTACACACCTGTACTTTTCTCGATATACTGGATATTAAGATACAGCCCAATACCCAAATTTTGGGAGATTTCAACTACCCCTACATCAACTTGGAAAACTACTCGTGTACTAACTCATTTGCCCAACGTTTTCTGGAATTCTTCAATTCCAATGCCCTGGACCAGCTTGTCCAGACCCCTTCCAGGGGTAGCAACATCCTGGATCTGGTCATTATCAAGATTGGTAACAGATGCTCAATGCCAGAGGTCAACTCCTCGCTGGTCAGTTCCGATCACAAGCTAATCACCCTAGACATCCATATCCTGCCCCCCCCCCCCACATTAAGGAAACCACCGTAAAAATCTTCTCCAAAGCCATCTTCATGCTTAAGTCAGAAGTGGCAAATTTCATTACACCCCCACAGATCGAAAATAGTGGCACGACTGCTGAATCATATACAAATGCACTGTGTAAACGCATGCACGAGTGCATGGACCGTGCCATCCCAAACAGAACCAAGACGCTTATCTTCCAGAAAAAGGAAGCCAATCTGGTGGTCCCCTGCCATAAACAAGCTCTGCAGCAGAAGGAAGAAACTGTTGTAGAAAAGAGTAAAATCCCATGACTGCAGGTACTCCATGGTTAGCCTCAGCAAGAAGCTGAGATCCCTCATAAAATCCTCCAAAGCTAGTTACGAAAATAAAATCACCTTGGATTCTAAAGACTGCCACAAAGCCTTCTACAGCTATGTCAAGAATACCAATGGTAACACTCAGATCTGCTCTGAACTACAGCACAATGGCACTAGATTTACTGAACCAACTGATATTGCCAATATCCTGGCAGACAGGTTTAGTGCTAACTTCACCCCCCCCCCCAAATGGCTCATCCCCATACCAAATGATTGCAAAGCCCCTGAAATCATGGCCGCACAGGTGAAGACCGCACTCTCCAAAGCCAAGAACACAGCATCTTTGGGACTGGACAACATCCCAGGCTGTGTTCTGCATGAACTACAGAATGAACTGGCACCCCATGTAAGTACCATGTTCAGCCATAGCCTCACTTCAAGCTTTGTGCCTAAGGGGTGGCACACAGCGGCAGTTATCCCACTCCACAAAGGGGGTGCCACCACAGTCCCTGGGATCTATATCCCCGTTAGCCTGACGAGTTTGGTCTGCAAGGCCATGGAATGCATCATCCTAGAGCTTATAAACAGACGTAGGTAAACTCCAAACTCTGGACCCAACTCAGTTTGGGTTTGTAAAGGGTAGATCATGCCTCCTAAACCTGATTGATTACTTCAAAGCAATCACTAGAGCCGTAAAAGAGGGTAAGGTAGTGCACACAGCCTATCTTGACTTTGCCAAGGCTTTCAACACCATCCCCCTCTCTGGTATTATAGATAAACTCACTGGGCTAGACATAAATCCCCATGTCTCAAGATGGGTGGCCAACTGGCTCACTGACAGAACCCACCCAGTGAAAGTAGCCAACTCCAAATCTGACTTTTGACCAGTGACGAGCAGAATACCACAGGGTTCGGTCCTGGGTCCTCTCCTGTTCAGTATATACTACTCTGAAGTCCAGGCTAATACAGCTGGTCTCTGGCTAATGAAATTCGCAGACGACTGCAAACTAGGAGCCGTAATCAATTCACCTAAGAATGTGAACATTCTACAAAGAGGCGTCACTGAGACTGATGCTTGGTATCAGTCATGGCCTAAAGCTCAGTGCCAGGTAGTGCATTGTCATCCCTTTTGGGAAAAATACTGTACCCATGAACTACCACATAGGCGGTAGCCTACTAAACACAAAGTGTGATGAGACCTTTGGGAACAGGTGGATATTAGTCTCTCCTTTGATAATCACTTAGCCACAGTAGTCAGGAAATATTTCTACATGGCACACCTCATCATAAAGGAGTTCTCCTCCAGAAAAAGAGGTCATCGTTCCTCTCTACTTATTAGATCCATCATGGAATACAACTCCCTGTTTGGCATGTACCTTGCAAGACATCTGCAACAGCTGGAAAGGCCACAGAAATACCTCACTAAGAGAATTACTAGCCTTAAACAGATGCCATACGCAGACCATCTCAATCTCCAGCTCTGCTCCATAGCACATCCCCTATTCCGTGGCGACCTCTGCCTAACGTACAAAGCCATGGTTAACCCAGACCTGATGGACATGGTACACATGAAGAAATCACAATCTCTCCGAGCCACATGCTCCAGGGACCTAAATGTTGTCGCCACAGTAAAACAGAACATGCTGGAGGGATAAATCCCTTTCCCAGAGACTTCCCCTGCTATGGAATAGACTGCCCATTTATGTCAAGCAAAGCTCCTCATTAGCCCTCTTTGAGAAAGCTTGACAATTGGATGGGTAATAGGAAATTCACCCTGGGAATAACTGCTCTGGCTCTGCTCGATAGCGGCACAGGAAAATTATTTTCTTGGGTGGCGAATGCCAAGGAACAACTTTGGCTAGGCATGTATAGTCCCTACGGCCGATATCCTAGTACTTGCCTATGGTCTTATGTCTCTCTTAAATGTTATGACACAGGTCAAGAATTTGTCTTAGAATTATCATATAGCTTTTGGGTAGACTTGTGAAGTCTTGTATCAGTTATAGAATTATTTTTATAAGCAAAAATATCAGCTATAGTTAACTCTCTGGTAAGTGGGTGTTTATCTAGATCATTTTGTTTAGTTTGAGGGTGGGAGTTAGATGAATGGGTTGCAACGTGTTAAAGGCATTAGTCAGGTTCAGAGATTTGAAAATCTGTTGAGGGATGGTTATTTTATGTTTAATTGATGTGTGGAATTTAAGGGTTTACTCTATTAAGAAAAGGGAGGGTTTTGGTAATTGAATGTTTTAATATAATTATAAGAGTTTTGTGCAGGTAGGAGGCCAGAGAAACTAGTTGGGAGCATAGTCAGATAAGTAGTGTGTGAAGTTGGGAAGATTTAAACCACCCTTGTCTTTGGGGAGAGTTAAACTTCTATAATTGATTCTAATTAAGGTGGGGGGCCATAGAAATTTAGAGATAGAGGAGTGAAGGGATTTAAAGCATTTGTTGTGGATAGTTGTATTAGAATCATTAAAGATGTATAGAAGACTGGTTAAAATGTTTCTTTTAATTGTGGTAACTTTAGCGAGAAATGGAGGTGTAAATTTGTCCATCTATTTAAATCTTGTTGCATGTCAGACCGAAGATTTTAAATGTTCAAGTAGATTTGTTTGGGGTCTTGATGGAAGTTGATACCTAGGCATTTTAAAGACTGATTCATTTTAATTTGGGAGATAGGAGAGCATATAGAATGTTGACAAAAAGGATTAAGGGGAAAAATAGCTGATGTGTTACACTGTTGCAGTCATTACACTTGGGTTATCCTGCCGTCAGGCGGTCCCGCAGTCGGCCTGAGTGCCAAAGTCTTGGTCCGGCGTTGGTTGCTGTCACTTCTTCCCTGACGTCCGTGCACCAGGGGTATATAAGATGCTTCTGATGCCATTTTCGTCTTTCTTGCCGCGCAGTGCCTGAAGCAGAAGCAGTTCGCAAGTGCCGGTCGGCCGACTCCTGAGATTTACGAAGTCGGATTTCAGATCCGAAGTCTTCAATAAAGCTAAGTACCCCATTGGGGAAACTTTTTACTTGCCTCAGACCGATGTCAGAAAAAGTTAATAATTGTATTTCTTGTTGGAAGCAAATACCTCATAAGGACTTCCACACATACTGTATTCCATGCCTAGGCCCTGATCACGACATCACTAGTTGTCGGTTTTGTGCTAGATTTAACAAATGCACTATAAAAAGACGTTTTGATTTTGCTTTGCACTACTTTGGCCGAAGGTTCAATTATACGATGCTGTCGGATCAGCCGACGACCTCAATACTGAAAAAACGCAAAGACAAGGTTAAAGACAGGCATACGAGGTCCAAAACCAATGACGAAACCTCTTCTAGGCCAGTCGCCGGTTCTCAGTGAGGCGCTTTCGCAGCCCCTGACACCCGCTACCTCAGAGCCACAGGCTGCTTCCGACTACCACGTGGAGACATCTAGGCCTCTGGAAACTCAAGGTATTGGGCCTATGGAAACTAATCCCTTGGATGGGTCCGGAGCCGCTGAGCAGGCATCGGCTTCTGATGGTGTTTTCAGACCTTCACAGCTTACCATTAAAACAACAGCCAAGACAAAGTTACCATTAAAGACAAAGAAACAAGTACAGCATTCTCCTGGACAGTCCTGCATGCCTAAGAAACAGATGCTTAAAATGGCCGAAGATCTTATTACTCTAATCAGGAGTTCCCATCCCCCTCCTGAGAAAAGGCCTAGGCAGGATACAGACTATGACTCCTCTGATCAGGTTTCCATTTCCTCTGATTCCTCTTCAGACCAGGGATACTCTCTACCCCCTTATGAGGACTCTGATGCTGAAGATTCTATCCCTTCAGCCTCTCCTCCTGAGGATTATTCTTTTGGGGAAACTTTACATACCATGAGGGAGCATTTCCATTGGAAAAGCCAGGATTACTCACAATCCAAGAAAAGGCTCAGGGATTTCCTCTTATTGCCTCAACACAGGCCCCTGGCTATTCTGCCAGTGCTAGATATTGCGGATGATGTGTTCTCTGAATCCAGTTTATCTCCTGACTCTCTGCCCCCTGCTCCAGCCAAGCCAGATAGGTATTACAGAGTCCCTGACTCTCGCACGTTTCTTTACAAAAACCCTTCTGCTGATCCAGAAACTATTTCCCAGGGTCCAAAAGGGGTTAAGGCTTCCATTGCAAGAAATCCAGTACCCTCTGACAGAGATTCCATGGATAGATGGAAAAAAGTATACACTTCTGCAACTTTAGCAGTAAGAGCGTTACATTGCCATTTTCACATGCTTAAGTACCAACAATATTTAATGGCTCAGTTAAAACAGAAAATGCTTGCAAGCTCAGAAGCTCCTGATTGTAAAGAAGTGAAGGATTTATTGCATGCAGTTGAACAGGTGGAAAAACATACTCTGCAATGTGGTTTTGATTCTTTAGAGGCCTCTTGTAGAGCCGCCGTTGCAGGTTCTGTGATTCGAAGACATGCTTGGTTAAAAGAGCAAAGTTTACCTGATCATGTTAAGGCAAAATGATTGGATGCTCCTTTACAGCTTGATACTTTGGTAATAAGGCAGAAGAGGTGTTAAGGATAAAGCTAAATCTATGCAAACAGTCAAGGATTTCTTACAGCTACAGCCACCTCGGTTTAGCAGAAATTGGCCAAAAAGAATTGGTCCTTTCCAGTGTCAGACAGGCCACAGAGAGGCAGATAGACACCCAAGAGGCAGATGTCAACCCCAAGGCTCTAACAGACAATGACAGTGGGGCACCTCAACCTCAAAAGGTGGTGAGGACAAGTCTCAACCTTACAGGAAACCGTCACAATGACTTTCCCCTTCGTATGCCAAGCAAGTCCCTTTTGGAAGACCCCTTAGGGGGAAAACTAGCACTTTTTTCTCAAAACTGGCAAACAATCACCCAAGACAAATTGGTCCTGAATATTGTGTCTCAAGGTTACAGATTCCACTTTCATACTTTACCAAGGCTAAAAGGAATGCCAGGCCTGCCACAAAATCAATGGGCAGAGGCACAAAAACAAATTTCAGCCCTCATGGACATGAGAGCTATTCAAAAAGTACCACAACAGGAACAAGGACAAGGATTTTACTCAAGACTCTTCCTGGTCCCCAGAAAGGACAAGGCCTGAAGACCCATGCTAGACCTTTCAGTTCTGAATACTTACATGGATATTCCGAAATTCAAAATGTTGACATTACAGCAGCTTCTACCCATGCTGGGCAAGAAGGCTTGGCTTGTTACTCTGGACCTCAGAGGCATACCTGCATATGTCCCTATCAGACAAAATTGCAGAAGATACCTCCGATTCAAAGCTGGTACAATGCACTACCAATTCTCTGCACTGCCCTTTGGCTTATCTACTGCGCCCAGGGTCTTTACAAAGTGCCTGGCACCAGTAATTGCATTTTGCATACAAAAAGGAATTCAAATATATCCATACCTGGACGACTGCTTCATTCAAGCAGAGACAAAGGACATTCTTCTACAGCATCTGGCGTTTGTAAAAAGGTTCCTAATTTCTCTAGGGTACACAGTAAATGAAAAGAAGTCAAAACTAGTGCCCTCGCAACAGATTATATTCCTGGGTGCCAGCTTAAATACAATGGCCCAGATGGCTTACCTCATGCCAGACTAAAGTTCAACTAACTCAGTGTTTTCAATTACTGGCAAGAAAGTCCCATCTCCCTGCAAGCAAAATTCTGCAGGCACTGGGATTCATGGCATCCTGCATACTACTAATACCATATGCCAGACTGCATATGAGGAAATTACAATGGTACCTGAAAAGTGTTTAGACTCAACACTCACAGTTTAGAAGCAGTAATACCAATGATTCCCTGCCTATAACAGGAGTTTTGATGGTGGGCACAGGCATGTAACCTAAACAAGGGTCAGCCTTTTTCCCAACCCACAGACAGGCAAACTCTAACAGATGCTTCGGATTACGCCTGGGGAGCACACATGGCAGGAAAATGCATTCAGGGCAAGTGGACCACAGACAAGATGCATCTTCACATCAATCAAAAAAAGATATTGGCTGTTCAAAATGCCCTAACCACTTTCAGGGACCTTCTACATCCAGGACAATTACTACTAAAGACGGACAATACCACAGTAATGTGGTACATAAACAAGCAAGGGGGCACTGATTCTTATCCCCTATGCAGGCAAGCCATGACCTTGTGGAACCACAGCTCTAATGTATCAAGTTCACCTGCAAGCACAATTTCTGCCAGGAAAGAAAAATACTCTGGCAGACGATCTAAGCAGAAATATCATGGACCCTCACAAATGGAAATTGATTCCACAAGTCTTCAGCATGGTAATGCAAAAGTGGGGATGCCCAGACATAGATCTTTTTGCCTCTCCACTGAATTGCCAACTACAAAAATTCTGCACAAGGACTTATCACAAACAAGCATGGAAAGTGGATGCTCTTCTGTTCAGCTGGAAATACCTAAAAGTTTATGTCTTCCTGCCACTGCCTCTCCTTTCAGAGGTACTCCTAAAAGACAGACAAGAAAAACCACAGATGATCTTGATTGCTCCAGACTGGCCACGCCAGCACTGGTACCCTATCCTAAGGAACTTGGCTCAAGGCCCACCATGGATTTTGCCTCAAATTCCACACCTTCTGACTTAACAAAACAATCAGATCCTGCACGGTCAGCTCAAAACCCTAAACCTGGCTGCATGTCAGATACATTAGTCAAACAGGCAACACCTCTCTCTAAAGCGGTTATGGATGTCATTTTGGAGGCCAGGAGGCCTAGCACCAGGAAAGCTTACTCAGAAAAATGGAAGAGATTCTGCTTCTGGAACCAGGCTCAAAGCCTTGACCCTCTGGTTCTAAACATTCCTCAGATTTTACAATACTTAACTGAGATGCTGGACAGAGGCCTATCCTTCTCATCAATTAAGATCCACGCCTCTGCCATTTCAGCACATTACAACACGGATCCTCCTTTATTCTCTCATCCCTTGCTAAAGCAGTACCTCAGAGGGGCTAAAAACATAAGACCACCCCGGAGAGCACCAACTTGGGACCTCAATTTCGTTTTGGAAAAACTGACCCTTCCAACTTTTGAGCCAGCCAATACAGCAGATCTAAAAAAATTTTATCATGGAAAACAGCTCTGCTCCTGGCAGTAACTTCAGCACAAAGAGTCTCAGAGTTGCAGGCATTAATGGCAGTGGAACCTTTTATAATTTTTCATCAGGACAGGGTATCTTTAAGGACAAACCCTACCTTTATGCCAAAGGTGGTATCTAGTGTGGCTCTTAACCAAACCATCCATTTGCCAACTTTTTATCCAAACCCCCAGAATAAAGGGGAGAAACTTCTGCGTTCTTTGGACATACACAAGCAGCTACGCTTCTACTTGGACAAAACAAAAGCTTTCAGGAAAACTGAGCAACTGTTTGTAGCATATGCTGAAGGATCACAGGGCAGGGCTATCTCAAAGCAGACTATATCCAAATGGATAAGACACTGTATTCGGTACTGCTACACACAGCATGTAAAATCAGTCCCAAATAACATTAGGCCACAGTCCACCAGGGCAACAGCCACTTCAGCCTTTCTCAGAGTACCACCTACCAAGGAAATTTTGGAGGCTGCAACTTGGAGTTCAGTGCACACCTTTACCAAGCATTACCACCTGCCTCTTTACTCTAAATCCAGAGCAGGATTTGCCACTGCAGTTCTGCAGGGTCTCATATCCAATCCTAACTCTTTATAGACCAGCCACCCAACCTCAGCTTTGAGATTCTATCCAAGTGTAATGACTGCAGCAGTGTAACACGATGAACATAGTACAGTTTTGTACGTACCATAAATGTAGATGTTCGAGTGTTCACATTGCTGCAGTCTAGGTTACCCTCCCTCCATCCCCTCTGAACTAGCTGGACTTATCTATACTTTTCTATCCTATGCAACCTTTGGGGTGTATTTACTGGTAACTGAAGGTATTGTTTTTATTGTATATTTTTGATTAGCAATATGTATTGCATACCTGCCTGAGGGCACCTGACATGTGGGGCAAGAAAAACTGAAGAAAATGGCGTCGGCTGTATCTTGCGTACCCCTGGCGCACTGACTGGGAAGAAGCGACAGCAACTGACGCCGGACCAAGACTTTGGAACTCAGGCCGACTACGGCACCGCCTGATGGCAGGATAACCCAAGTGTAATGACTGCAGCAGTGTGAACACTCTAACATCTACATTTATGGTAGGTACAAAACTGTACGTTTTCTTTGTTTAGTTTGTAATTGGAGAATCTCTAGTAGTTATCAATTGAATCTAGTATCTTTGAAGATCAGAATTAGGAAGGGAATAGTAAAGGTTGAGGTAATCAGCAAAAGCTGATAATGCAGTTTTAGTATTGAGAGTGGGAATGTGATGGAATGTTTCTTGGGTGATTAGTAAGAATAGAGGTTCAATATACAAGTTAAATAGATAAGGGGACATGGGCACCCTTGTATGGTTCCAGGTTTGATATCAATTTGAGAAGAGAAATTGTTTTGTAAGATAGTATAAACTTTAAAATATAGAGTTCTAATGGTTTGTATATTAGCTAGGGGATATTAAACCTGGGTAGAATGGGTAGTAGAGACTCATTGTCTGTCAAAGGCTTTAGAGGCATCAATAGCCAGGGCATATATGGGATTGTGGGTATTGGTAGAAGAGTTATCAAGGTGTCAAGGGTGAGGGTATGGTCAAAAGATTGTTAACTTTGAGTGAATCTTGTTTGTTCTGTAGAAATAATGGAAGGGATAATGGGTTTAATTCTTTTGGCTAAGATACAGATGCGTAGATCTTCATATCAAGGTTAATAAGAGCAGTAGGCCTTTAGTGCAAAGGGTTTTTAAGATCAGAATTAGTTTTAGGGATAAAGATTGTTTGAGGCATTTAGGTCTTAAGTCATTTATTCCATTGTGAGTGATATAGTTAAACATATGGAGGCGAAAGAAGTATATTTTTTGAACAAATGCTTTGTAAAATTCCGCGGTGAGGCCATCAAGACCAGGGGCTTTATTAGGCTTAAGCTTGTTGATTATCATAACTATTTCTTGTTGAATAAAGGGGGAATTGGTTGTTGTTCAGGGTTAAGTTTAGGAAAATATAGTTGGTTTAAGAAAATTTCCGTATCTAGTTAGTTAGGTGTAAGGTGTAGGGAGCTATGTGAACCAGTGTAAATTTGTTCAGAAATCTCAGTTATGTCATTAGTATGATGGCTCTTACCGTGATAGAATAATTTGGTTATATTAGGGGAGAGTTTATTTTGGTTTATTAATCTTGCAAGGAATTTAGATGGCATATGAGACCATTCAGAATAATTTGTGTCCTTGTATCTTGGAGTGATAGGATTTTATTGTTGAGATCGAGAAGCTTTTTCTGTAAGTGGATTAACTGTTTTTCAGATATGAGGTTAAAATTTGATAGGAGGTGTCTCTCAAGATTGATTTTGTTTTTAATGGAAGATTCTTGGAGAAGATATTTTGTTTGTAGTAAGAAGCTTTATTAATAAAAGCACCTCTAATCAAGGATTTGATGGAAGCCCAGTAAATATCAAAATGTAGTTGGTTGAGGTCAAGAGTTTAAAGCTTGGATGTCCTTCAAGGATGCATCTGCAGTCATCACATATGGGTTGTCCTGCCTCAGGCAGCCCTTCGGTCGGCCGGATTCCAAAGTCTGGGTCCGGCGTCGGCTGATGTCGCATTTTCCCCGACGTCAGAGCGCCTGGGGTATAAAAGCATCCGCCGACGCCATCTTCCCCAGTCTTTCTTGCCGTGTGGTGCCCGAAGCAGAAGCAGTTCGCAAGTGCCGGTTGGCCAGCTCCTGTAATTCAGCTACCGAAGACTTCAAAAAGCTAAGTACCCCGTTGGGGACTCTTTCTTGCCTCAGCCGATGTCAGAGAAAGTTAATAATTGTTTGACTTGTGGGAAACAAATACCTCATAAGGATTTCCACTCTTACTGCCTCCCCTCCCCGACATCTCTGCCTGTTCAGCCTGTGCTTCCTTCAACCGACGCACTCTTAGACGTCGGGCGGAGTTTGCAGAGGAATTTTTTGGGGCTAGTTTTTCGTATAAGATGCCGTCGGAGACTCAGACTTCTCATTTAGTTAAGAAATGGAAGGACAAGGACAGACACACGCGGACCGCGGTTTCGGCTGAAACCACGGCCAGGCCTACCGCGAGTGTCTCGGTCTCGGCTGAAACAGAGTCCTTGGTACTTCCAATTACCGAAACCGCTCCACTGACTACCCCGGTCCCGGAGGCCCTGGCCGAGACGGTTATTGAATTGCCAACAGAAACTGGTGTCCTGGAACCTTCCAACACCATTCCTTTTGACAAATCTACACCAGCACGTGGTGCAGCCAGGCCTCCTGCATCCATGTCCATTAAGGCATTCTCCAGGGCTAAAGCTGCTAAACTTTCAAAAGCTTTGCCTCCCAAGGTTATCCCTCAGGGACCCTCTACTGGTTCTCAGATTTTAAGCTTAGCAGAGGATCTTATCTCCTTAATTAGGGGGGCTCAACCTCATCCGGACATGGGGCTCTCAACCTCCTCCAGACAAAAGGCCCAGGGTTGAGCCCTCTGATCCCCACTCCTCAAATGAGGCCTCTGATGGCTCTACTCTCTCGGACCACCAGGAGGAGGCTTATTCGGCCTACGAGGATTCTGATGCAGAGGAATCTATTCCCTCGGCTTCCCCTCCTGAAGAGTTTTCCTTTGGGGAGACACTACACACCATTAGAGAGCATTTCCAATGGCAGGGCCAGGAATTCTGTGATTCCAGGAAAAGATTAAGGACCTTTTTACATTTGCCTCGGCATAGGCCTTTAGCTATTCCTCCTGTTTTGAATGTCATTGATGATGTGTACTGTGACTCTAGCACAACCCCTGATTCTCTTCCTCCGGCTCCTGCCAAACCCGATCGGTACTACAGGGTCCCGGACTCGCATCTTTACCTTTACAGGGCCCACTCTGCAGATCCAGAAACTATTTCCCAGGGCCCTAAAGGGGTTGCAGCTGCCACTGCTAAAAATCCTCTCCCCTCTGAAAGGGAGTCCAGAGCTTTAGAGAGATGGGGCACTCTTTCTATGAGGGCATTAAATTGTCAATTTCATATGATACAGTACCAAGAGTATTTGTTAGATGAATTGCATAAAAAGCTGTCTTCACCTGACCCCCTAGACCGCAAGTCACTTCAGGATCTGGTACATAACTCTCAACAGGTTAGCAACCATTTCTTGCAATGTGGTTATGATGCATTGGAAGCTTCATGTAGGTCAGCTATGACTGGCGCAGTCATACGTAGGCATGCTTGGCTGAAGGAACAATCTCTGCCAGACCATGTTAAAGCAAAGCTGCTGGATGCTCCACTGGAAAAGCAAAAGTTATTTGGCTCCACGGCTCAGGAGGTCCTAAAGAAATTTGAAGAAAAAGCAAAATCAGTACAAACAGTCAAAGATTTTCTCCAAGTACAACCACCAAGATTCAGCAGGAATTGGCCTTCCAAGAATTGGTCCTTTCCAGACACAGAGAGGTTTCAGAGAGGCAAGAACAGGCATGCCAGAGGTAGAGGGCAAGCTAGAGGCTCCTACAGAGGACGTCAATGGCAGCCTCCCAACCAGAGAGGTAATGCAGGACCTTCAACTGCTGCACAAGGACAGGCTCAGTGACTTTACTTTTGACACCGCCAACCAGGGCTCAATTGGAAGCACCTTTGGGCAGAAAGCTTTCTTTATTTTCAGAAAATTGGCACAGTATTACAAGGGACAAATGGACACTGCAAATAATAGACAAAGGATACAGGTTTCATTTCCACACATTACCAAAAAGAAAGGGCATGCCAGACCTGCCACCGAATCAAAGGGCAGAGGCTTTGAAACAAATTTCCAGCTTAATGCAAATGAAAGCTATAGAAAAAGTTCCTCTCTCAGAACAAGGCCAAGGATTTTATTCCAGACTATTCCTTGTTCCAAGAAAAGAAAAACAATGGAGGCCTATTCTCGACTTGTCCGCACTGAACACTTATCTCATTGTACCAAAGTTCAAAATGCTGACTCTACAGCAGCTCCTTCCCATGCTGGGCAAGTGGTCTTGGCTGGTAACTCTAGACCTCAAGGAGGCATACCTGCATGTCCCTATCAGACAAAGTTGCAGAAGACACCTCAGATTTCTTGCAGGCTCAGAGCATTATCAATTCTCAGCATTGCCTTTTGGCTTATCTACTGCGCCCAGAGTATTCACGAAATGCCTGGCATCAGTAATTGCACACTGCAGACTTCAGGGGATGCAAATATACCCATATCTGGACGACTGCCTTATACAAGCGGACAGCCAACAAACTTTGGTAAAACACGAATTATGCCGTTCACCTACTTCAGGTCTTGGGATATACAGTCAACTTTCACAAATCAAGACTTGTTCCATCCCAAAGAATAACCTTTCTGGGTGCAGATCTAGATACAACCACCCAAATGGCCTTCCTCACAGAAGAAAAACAAAGTCATCTACCAGATTACTACAAAAATCTGACAAGACAAACCCAGCTGACTGCAAGGAAAATCCTGCAAGCCCTGGGTTACATGGCTTCTTGCATACTTCTGATTCCGCAAGCAAGACTACATATGAGGAAACTACAATGGTACCTAAGGAGTTTATGGACTCAGCACGGTCACAGCCTGGAAACTTTGATACCACTCATTCCATGCCTTCAAAAGGAATTTCTGTGGTGGGCTCAAGCAAGCCAGTCAAACAGGGGTCTGCCTTTCAGCAAACCAATAGCCAGCCAAACCATTGCAACAGACGCTTCAGACCACGGATGGGGTGCGCACATGGAGGGAAGATGCATTCATGGTCTATGGTCACAAAAAGAGCTACGCATGCACATAAACGAAAAGGAAATGATGGCAGTGATACATGCAGTCTAAGCCTTCAAACCCTTTCTGCATCATGGCCATCTGTTAATAAGGACAGACAACACCACAGTTATGTGGTACATAAACAAGCAAGGAGGCACCCATTCCTATCCTCTTTGCAGGCTGGCAATGAATCTATGGGAACTTTCCTTGAAACTCAGTATACAGCTACAATCCCAGTTTGTGCCAGGGAAAGACAATATACTGGCGGACAGCTTAAGCAGAAATATCATGGATGCACACGAATGGATGCTGCACCCAGACATCTTTTTACAGATAGCACAATCATGGGGGAGACCGGACTTAGATCTTTTTGCCTCCCCCCACAATCAACTGAAGAAATTCTGCTCAAGGACATACCACCCACAAGCATGGAAAGTGGACGCCATCTCTTTCAGCTGGAGAACTCTAACAGTGTATGCATTTCCACCTCTTCCATTATTGACCAAGGTTTTACTGAAGATCAGGACAGAGCAGCCAAAGGTGATTCTGATAGCTCCAGACTGGCCAAGACAGCACTGGTACCCACTATTAAAGAGCATGTCACGTACGAAACCATGGCCTCTTCCTCTATGGCCACTTCTACTGACACAGCACAGTTACAAAACTTTGCATCCCAACCTGAAAACCTTGCAACTGACAGCCTGGAAAATACATTGACTCCTCTTCAGGGCAAGCTATCCCAGAGAGTGAAAGATATTATTATGGAAGCTCACCGGCCTTCCACAAGAAAGGCATATTCAGCAAAATGGAAAAGATTTCACATTTGGAACACCACAAAGGGCCTCGATGCGACAGTGATGAGCATGGCACATATCCTGGAATACTTGGCAGAAATGTCCCACAATGGTCTGTCTTACTCTTCCATTAAAATTCATGCTTCAGCAATTTCAGCAGAGTACAATACTGATCCACCTGTCTTCTCTCATCCTCTCCTTAGACAGTTTCTAAGAGGAATCAAAAACATCAATCCTCCAAGGAAACCACCTCTACCTACTTGGGACCTTAACTTCGTGTTGGAAAAACTAACACTGCCTCCCTTTGAACCAGCAGCATCTGCAGAACTACAGTTCCTGTCTTGGAAGACTGCTTTCCTTCTGGCCATAACCTCAGCAAGAAGAGTATCTGAGTTACAGGCCCTTATGGCAGTACAGCCTTTTCTTATTTTTCATCAGGACAGAGTTTCACTAAGAACCAATCCTACATTTATGCCAAAGGTGGTATCCAGGGTTTCATTAAATCAAGCTATTCATTTACCTATCTTCTTTCCAAATCCACAAAACAAAGGGGAGAAACTTCTGCACACTCTGGACATACACAGGCAGTTGCGATACTACTTGGACAGAACTAAAGGTTACAGAAAAACTGACCAGCTGTTGGTAGCATATGCTGCTGGTACACAAGGAAAAGCAATTTCCAAACAGACAATTTCAAAATGGATAGGGAATTGCATTAGTTTTTGTTACTCCTTTCATGGAAAATCTGTGCCAGCTAACATTAGACCTCATTCCACGAGAGCCACAGCCACCTCCACAGCCTTCTTAAGAGGGGTGGCTACAAAGGACATTTTAGAAGCTGCTACATGGAGCTCCGTGCATACATTTGCCAAGCATTACAATTTACCTTTATATTCCAGATCCAGAGCAGGCTTTGCCATGGCAGTCCTGCAGGGCATTTTAGCTGCACCATCCTTTACATAGTTCCTCCACCCCCAGATTGGCTATGGTATTCTACCCATATGTGATGACTGCAGATGCATCCTTGAAGGACATAGTACAGTTTTGTACTCAACATAAATGTAGATGTCCGATAGGTATGCATCTGCAGTCAGGTTTACCCTCCCTCCTTCCCCTCTGTGGTATTACTTGGGTACTTACCCCTCTAATAGCTAGCTGGGGGGATCTATTATGGTGTATTTGTTTTTATATTATTGTTCATGTTTGGATTTTTAAATGCATCTCTCCAAATTTAGCCTTCTTTAGAGGGCACCTGGCATCTGGGGCAAGAAAAACTGAGGAAGATGGCGTCGGCGGATGCTTTTATACTCCAGGCGCTCTGACGTCGGGGCCGGACCCAGACTTTGGAATCCGGCCGACTGAAGGGCTGCCTGAGGCAGGACAACCCATATGTGATGACTGCAGATGCATACCTATCGGACATCTACATTTATGGTAGGTACAAAACTGTACTTTAAAGATGGTATCAATTTCTTGGAATATATCCCTCTTTTTTTTTTTTTAAATAAGTTAGGATTTAATGACCAGTAAATGCCTCTGTTTTTAGTAAGATTATCTTTGGACCAATCAACAGTTATAATAATCTTGGAGTGATTGGAAAGAAATCTAGGTTCAGTGTGAAATAAGACATTAAAATTCAGAAAAATATTAGAAATTAAAAAAATCCAGCTTGGACCGCATCTTATGGCAGTGAGAGTAGAAAGTGAATTTATTGTTGTGGATATGTTTGGGTTGGGAGGTTATAAGATCAAATAAGTAGAAGTAATTTCTAAGTTCCAGTATGCCTAAAGAGGCACAGTTATATTTGGTTTTGATGTTTGTTCTGTTGGTCAGTGGATCCTGAACAGAGTTCCAGTCTCCTCCTCGAATATAGTAATAGAGAAGGAAGAAAAAATTTTATACACGGTCATGATAAATTCATGTCGTTTGATACAAGAGACATATACATTTGGCAGTAAAATAGGTTTGTCAAGATGGGAACAGCTGAACATTATTTAACACCACCTGCCATCAGGATCTGTCGTAACTTTTAATATCATGAGGGAAATTTTCCTTTCCTAGGATAGCTACTCCTGTACTGTTCATGGTGTTTCTTTTTGGCATGTTCAGTTAGTAGGGAAAAGAAAAGATTGTATTGTGATGATTGTGAATTAGTTGCATCAATACAGTTAGTTTTGTTAAGCAGTACAGCTCCAGTGGTGTGGAGAACAGATGCCTTTTGTATGAGTTGAACAGGCCTGTTTCTTTATGCTTCATCTCCTTTAACTGGACCCCCCCCCCACCCGTATTGCAGAAGATTAAAGAGGAAATTCATTATGATAGCAGTGGCAGCATTGGATCTGCCTCTCACTGAGTGAAACATGGTCAGAGATGAGATTGTTGCCTCAGTAATTAGAACTAGTCCATAAAAATGATCTCTAATTATCCCCAGAATGAAAGCCCTAAGGCTAGTAACTTGGGAGCGAAACGTTTTCCAATGTTCCAAGGGGGAGAATGCTTGACAGATGGAAAAAAGTGCAGGAATTGAGTAGAGCAACCAGGAGTATGTTGGAAATTAACCAGCCACAGAAGTTGGAGATCAACAGGAAGAAAGGCAGCAACTTGGAAATTAATAAATAACTGTATGATTACAAAACATCAGTCACATTTGTGAAGTGTGGCTGAAAAAGACAAACTGAAGGTATTGAACTTTTTAGACTTTGTTAAACATCGCGGACTCCAAAGCGTATGCTCTACTTCATGTTGGGGAGGAGGAAGGAGAGGGTAAGTAAAACATATTTTTATATAGTGCATGTTGCGTAGTAAAGCATTTTCATTTATTTTTGTGCATGATGGGTATACTAAAGTAAGCAGGTGCCCCATTTTTTCTTTAGTTTTAAGAAATGTAGGCACTGCAGTGTAAAAAGAGAAGAAAGTTAGGACAAAAGCATTTTTAAGATAATAAGCAGTAGTCTTTGATTGCTGAGGTGGGAGGACAGGTTATAAAAAAATATACAGATCAGGGTACAAGTTTAATTGGTATGCTTTTTCTTTTGCATAGGGGAGTGACTGGATTAATGTCCTTGGCTTTATCCAGTAAGTTTTAAGTGATAGCAAGTAAAGAGAATACTAAATGTAAGGAAAAGTTTTCCTTTATCAAGCACATGTTCACAGTGCCACATGAGAAGCTTGTAGCTGAAGGCAGCTGTGTATCTGGATCTCCTTTTTCTATAGAGACAAACTGATAATAGTGAAATAAAAACAGAATTTTTTTCAGTGATTTAAGTGTTTTCTGAAAGCATTCAAGTGGTTTTCTACATCTGGGGGAGGAATAAAGATGAGACAGAAACAGGCGGCACTTAGAGTGCAAGTAGAATCATGGACTTGTACCGTGCCTCTTGTTATGGATAACCTTAATTATAGGCTAATTTAAAGCTTTTGAGTTTAGCTATCAGTCTGGGAGAATTGTTACTATTAGAGTTAAACATCATTTGAAAATGAGTATGTTTGTATTAAGTTAATAGGATATGGGGATATTTTGGTAGTTTTTTTTTTTTTTTTTTTTTGCAGGTTTCATTAAAACAAGTCTTGTGAGATGTGACACAGGTTCAAATGGAAATTGAGAAACTACAAATCAGTCTGCCAAACGGTGTATACATGTAACACAAAAGCTGAAACTAGACATTTTAAATAAAAGCTGTTATACATAATGGGTAGAAATAACTTCTTGTCATAATGGCACTCTTTGAATTCTCTTTGAATGTGCATGGTCTCACAGGTATATACAAAAAAGAAAGTTGCGAACTTTTTTAAGAAATGTGGAAAGCAAATAGCAGTGTTTCAGTTGGAAATAACTTAGCATGTGAATTTGATAAAAAGATGATTTCAGGATGCTTATTCAGCAGAACATCTGGGACAGAGGAGAAGAAGAATGCTTATATTTATTTGTAGAGGCACTCCAATAGTGATAGAAGTGAGAAAAAATAATGGTAGATTTGTAGTAGTAAGGGGCTGCTGGCAAGGGAGGAGGATTACACTGGCCTGAATTTATGTTCTAGCTACAACTGCTACAGTGGAATTTAAGACAGTTATGTGAGACTCTGCTTTCAGCAGGTAATATTGCTTATAGGCAGGGACTAGAATTTGATTTGCAGCATTGAGGCTGTATCTTTGGGCCTAGAAGGGAAAATAAAATGAGTGTAGATTTTTGAAGAACTTTTATAAGCATATTTGGTATGGATGATTTGAATTCAGTAGTAGGAGCTCTGAAAGAATTTGTATGCTATTCCCCAAGGTACAGGAACCATGTTCATTTAATTACAGATTTTGCTAATCACCCAATAACTGTTTCAGATCATGTGCTACTAACAGCTAAAATAAAATTACATGATTATGAAATAAAAATGAGACACGCACACTTTCCCGCCTGTCTGATGGAATAATTTAAGGAGTGGGTAGTGGTAATTATTTGAGTTATTAGGGAAGAGAGAGTTTTTTTCAGAAAATATAGCTAGGGAAGGGAGTAGGATAAAATGAAAGAAGAGTTTAAAAATAAAGTAGAAATAAATATGGTTTAGAAGAAACAATAACTTTTTAAAGGGACTGACAAAGGCATTGCAGAATAAGGGGAATTTCACAGAAAAAGAAGAGCTGCAACTGCAGACTGCTAAAGAGAAAATAAGGGACTTACCTGGGTATTATGTAGGAATTTAGCAAGGTTGCCGTTAAGCAGCTGTTTTCTTTGATAACACCACTGCACAAAAGCTTTTAGCATAGTGGGTCTGACAAAGTAGAAGGAGGGGGAGTTGTCAAGTTCAGCAATATCCATATTTATGGGGACATGATAAAATAAAGTACTTTAACAAGTCTGGTTAGAAAGGATTATGTTATGGCACCTAACGGTATGTTGGAAGAGACTAAAAATATAATAAAAACTTGAGAAATTGAAAGCTGTGTTTTATGCATAGCAAGATGCAAGCAGTGAAAATATTTACTCCCTTTATTTTTATACGCAGATCAGGATTATTTTTATCAACCAGCGAAAGTGTGTAGCAATTAGAGTTGAAGGTTTTTATCTGGGAGGAGAAGAGGGCAAGGGTGAGGAGGGATAAGTTGATCCTTCCCGTACAGCAAGGTGATTTTGGATTACCTGATTGAAGGATATTTCAGAGCTACAAAGTCAAGGCTGAAAATTATAATTTATAGTGGGAAGGGATGATAATGAAACAAGGTGGAAGCTCAAGAAGTAGAGACTGGGATTTTGGATGCAGATCCTTAAAAAGAATGACAATAACCATGCAGAATATTATATTCATAAAGCAGCAGAAAGTATTCTATGAACTAACCCAACACAGTAATGGAAAAAGGATTCTGTCAATACAGAGAACTGCAATTAGGCGTACAGAGAATAAGGAAAGCGGAGACTGGAATTTACTGAGAGGAAGTTAGCAAAGAAACTAAGGTTTTGTGAGCAAATAGAGAAAAGTAATAGAAGGAGAAGAGACCAAGAAAACATTTGGACTGCAGGCTGAAGGGTGCCTTCTTTATCAAGGATTGGTTTCAGCGTGTAGGTGAAGAGAAAGGAATAGGGGATCCTAAGTAAAAGACCTACACTGGTAAAAGTTTTTAGTTGAATCTAGAACAGAAGTTGCTGTTAAAGGGTTAATTAGCAGGGCATAAATATTGCACAGTAGCTATAGGAATCTGTCAGAGAAGGTTAGAAAGCATTAGGAAGAGATATTGGCTAAGCAATTCACAAAGAAACAATGGGAGGATATATGTATGTCTCCCAAATATGCAACAGTTTAGAAGTTTTAGGATTTTTGTTTGGAAGTGTTGGTGTAGGTATTTTATACTCCAAGTAGACTCCAAAGAATTTTTCCTCGGGTAGATTGCAAATGTTGGAGGTATGATGGGGAAGAAAGATGTAATTGGAAACCTATGATGTCCTCCTTGTTCCCATGTTGCAGTATTTTTACTGTGGGATTCTCCGCCTCAGGCGACCCAAACGTTGACTCCTATACAAAAGCTTAAGCCTGTTTGCTGTTGGTGCCTGGGACGTCACATGCAGGGCCATAAACCTGGAGCTTTAAATGTGACTTCTGTACGCATAGACCTCAACTTTTCTGCTGCAGTCTGTTAGATTGATCGCATCGCTCCTGTACTTATCAAAATGTCTAAAGCTAAGTAGCCCATTGGGAATTCTTTCATTTACTATTGCTTGAGCGTGGTTTGCTGGTTTCTTTTAGCTGATGCCCACTAAGAAAGGTAAATGCTGATGTGGATTTCAAATTCCACGCAGACGCCCATGACCATTGCAATGTTCTTCGTGTTTCACTGTTGCAGTCATTACATTTGGGTAATCTACTTGCAGGTTGCCCACAGTCGACCTGATTAACAAATTCTTGGGTCCTGCATCAGTTGCTGTCCCTTCTTCCATGACGTCAGGTTGTCAGGGGTATAAAGCATGCAGCCGATGCCATTACATCAGTCTTTCGTGCCATGCCCGAAGCAGAAGCAGTTCGCAAGTACTGGTCGGCCGACTCCTGAAATTTTCATTTTCGAGTTTCATAACCTAAGTCTTCAACTAAAGCTAAGTACCCCATTGGGGAAACTTTTTTTCTTGCTCCTTACCAATGTCAGTAAAAGATAATAATTGCATTACTTGTGGAAAGCAAATACCTCATAAAGATTTTAATTCGTACTGTATTCCTTGTCTAGGCCCTGACCACGACGTACCTTGTTGTCCGTTTGTGCTTTATTTAATCAGCGCACTGTCCGTCGTCTATATATTTTTGCTTCTAAATATTTTGGTGGTTGGTTTAATTATCCAGAAATGTCTGTTAGCCTTCCGACTACCGGGATTCTGGAAAAATGCAAAGATAAAGACAGTGACAGGCCGCCGAGCTCCATAATTGCAGATGACACTTCTCCTAAGCCAGTTGTCAGTTCGCCGGTACTAAGGTGCTTTTGCAGCCCCTGATACCCGCTACTTCTGATTCGCAGGCCTCTACTGAGACCCATTCGGAGTCCGGTATGCCGCGAGATGCTTCAACTATGGAACCCGCGGATGTCTCTACCTTGGATGGGTCCGGAGCCGCTGTGCAGGCACCGGCTTCTGAGGGTGTATTCAGGCCTACAGACTTGCATATTAAATCGATGCCTACTTTATTACTTGGGCCTAAATCTCGATCCCTGTCTAAGAAACAGATGCCCAGGCCACATGCTCAGGCCTCTATGCCTAAAAACAAATAAGAATGACTGAAGATCTAATAACTCTAATCAGGGGTAACCAACCCCCCCCCCCCCTTCTGAGAGGTGTTGGACTGAGGTTGATTATGAATCTTCTGATCAGGATTCTGTTTTTTCTGACTCTTCTGATGACCTGGATTTGTCCTTACCTACTTATGAGGATTCTGATGCAGAGGACTGTAGTCCCTCTGTTTCCCCTTGTGAGGATTTTTCTTTTGGGGAAACCTTACTTACTCTAAGGGAGCATTTCCATTGGGAAAGCCAGGATTTTTCTGATTCAAAAAAGAGGCTTAGGGATTTCCTTCTACCTCAGCATAGGCCTTTAGCTATTCCTTCTGTACTAGACATTGTTGTTGAGGCTTTCTCAGACTCTAGTTTGGCCCCTGATTCCCTGCCTCCTGCTGCCAGAAAACCTGACAGATACTACAGGGTCCCTGAGTCCCACAAGTTCCTTTTCAAAAATCCTATTGCATATCCAGAGACTATTTCACAGGGGCCCAAGGGCATTAAGGCTTCTACTGCTAAAAGTCCTACCCCTTCTGATAGAGACTCCAGGGTGCTGGATAGATGGGGTAAGAAGGTTTACACTTCTGCAACCTTGGCCGTTAGGGCTTTAAACTGCCAGTTTCATATGTTAAAATATCAGCAACATGTTATTGGACTGCTTAAACAGAAAATGATGTTGATTCCTGACTGTAGAAAATAAAGAATTACAGGATTTAATGCATTCTGCCAAACAAGTTGGAAAACATACTTTGCAATGTGGTTTTGATTCATTAGAGGGCTCTTACAGGGCTGCTGTTACTGGGTCTGTGCTCAGAAGGCATGCTTGGCTTAAGGAGCAATCTTTGCCTGATCATGTTAAAGCTAAATTGTTGCATGCTCCTTTAAATCAGGGCCGCTTGTTTGGCAACAAGGCTGAAGAAGTTCTTAAAAAGATGGAAGATAAAGCCAAATCTATGCAAACTGTTAAAGATTTTTTACAAATTCAGCCTCCTAGATTTAGTAGGAACTGGCCCGCTAAGAATTGGTCCTTTCCAGCCCCTTCCAGGTCTTCTCAAGCCAAACCCAGACACAGCAAAAACCCCAGGTTTCAGTCCCAGGAGATTCATAGAACTAAGCATGGGGGGCCTCCTCTTCCAAGTCTGGGAATAATAAGACTCACCCCTATGGTAAACTGTCTCAGTGACTTCCTTGTAAAATTTCCAAGCACTTATCAACTGTCTGCCCCTTTGGGGGGAAAGATTGCTCTTCATGCAAAGAATTGGGAACTCATTACCCAGGACAAATGGGTTTTAAATATAGTGTCCCAGGGATACAGATTTCCCTTACACACGATGTTCATCGTGTTTCACTGTTGCAGTCATTACTCTTGGGTTATCCTGTTGGCAGGCTATCCGCAGTCGGCCTGAATTCCAAAGTCTTGGTCCGGCGTCCTTTGCTGTCGCCTCTACCCTGACGTCAGTGCGCCAGGAGTATAAAAGATGCAGCTGATGCCATTTTCTTTAGTCTTTCTTGCCATGCGGTGCCCGAAGCAGAAGCAGTTTGCAAGTGCCGGTCGGCCGACTTGAGATTTTCGTGTTAGAATTTCAGATCCGAAGTCTTCATTTAAAGCTAAGTACCCCGTTGGGGAAACTTTTTTTCTTGCTCCAGACCCATGTCAGAAAAAGTTAATTGTATTTCTTGTGGGAAGCAAATACCTCATAAGGACTTCCATTCTTATTGTATTCTTTGCATCGGCCCTGATCACAACGTTGCTAATTGCAGGATGTTCATCGTGTTACCCTGCTGCAGTCATCACACTTGGGTTATCCTGCCGTCAGGCCGCCCCACAGTCTGCCCGAATTCCAAAGTCTTGGTCCGGAGTCTGTTGCTGTCGCTTCTTCCCTGACATCAGCGCGCCAGGGGTATACAAGAGGCATCCAACACCATTTTCTTCAGTGTTTCTTGCGGCGCGGTGCCCGAAGCAGAAGCAGTTCGCAAGTGCTGTTCGGCCGACACCTGAGATTTTCAATTTGAATTTCAGTC
This sequence comes from Protopterus annectens, assembly GCF_019279795.1. Taxonomy (NCBI): domain Eukaryota; kingdom Metazoa; phylum Chordata; order Ceratodontiformes; family Protopteridae; genus Protopterus; species Protopterus annectens. Next base: position 223,712,778 of record NC_056739.1, read on the forward strand.
CGAAGTCTTCAATAAAGCTAAGTACCCCATTGGGGAACATTTTCTTGCCTCAGTCCGATGTCAGAAAAAGTTAACAGTTGCATTTCTTGTGGGAAGCAAATACCTCATAAGGACTTCCATTCCTATTGTATTCCTTGCCTAGGCCCAGACCACGACGTCACAGGTTGTCAGTTTTGCGCTAGGTTTAATAAACGAACTATCAAACGCCGTTTTGACTTCGCACAGCATTACTTTGGTAGGAAATTTAATTATATCATGCCGTCAGAGCAGCAGATGACCGCCATTCATAAAAAACGCAAGGATAAGGACAGGCAGCCTAGGAATAAGCCAGACACCGAGGCCTGAGCTGGGCCTGTCGCTGGTTCTCCGTTTTTCAGTGAGGCGCCTACACGCAGCCCCTGATGACCGCAGAACTGGAACCCCAGACAGCTGCGGATTCCTAAGCGGAGTCTACTAGGCCGACGGAGCCATCTACTGACACCGGAGCAGAACTAGACACCGGTGCAACGGAAACACCTTCGGTTGCAGAAGGTGTCTTCAGACCGACTACACTCACCATTAAATCTTATGCTAAACTTAAAACTCCTTTAAAACCAAAGAAAACTGTACATCAGTCTACAGTTCAAGGCCCCATGCCTAAGAAACAGAAGCTTAAGATGGCTGAAGCTTTGATTACCCTTATCAGGGGTTCCCATCCCTCTCCTGATAAAAGACCAAGACAAGAGGAGGATTATGCATCCTCTGACCAGGTTTCTCTCTCCTCAGATTCTTCTGAGGAACAGGATTACACCTTTCCACCTTATGAAGATTCTGATGCTGAAGACTCTTATTACCTCAGCATCTCCCCCTGAAGACTACTCCTTTGGGGAAACTTTACATACCATGAGGGAACATTTCCACTGGGAAGGCCAGGATTACTCAGATTCTAAGAAAAGGCTCCGAGAGTTCCTTTTACTTCCCCTGCACAGACCTCTTGCTATCACTCCTGTTCTAGATATTGTGGATGATGTTTACTAGTCTAGTTTAAAGCCAGACTCTTCCTCCTGCTCCAGCCAAACCAACAGATGCTACAGAGTACCTGACTCTCACAAATTCCTTTATAAAAGCCCCGTAGCTGACCCAGAAACAATTTCCCAGGGTCCTAAGGGAGCAAAAGCTTCTATGGCTAAAAATCCTGTGCCCTCTGAAAGGGATTCCAGAGCCCTAGATAGATGGGGAAAGAAAATATACACCTCGGCAACTCTGGCTTTGAGAGCATTAAATTGTCAGTTTCACATGTTGAAATATCAGCAATTCCTAATGTCTCAGTTACAACAAAAAATGAGCGCACATTCAGAACTGCCTGAATTCAAGGAAATGCAGGATCTGTTGCATGCAGCTGAACAGGTGGGCAAACATACTTTACAATGCGGATTTGATTCATTGGAAGCTTCTTGTAGAGCAGCTGTTACTGGCTCTGTTATACGTAGACATGCTTGGTTAAAAGAACAAACCCTCCCTGACCATGTTAAAGCAAAATTATTGGATGTACCTTTACAGCAGGATGTATTATTTGGTGTCAAAGCAAAAGAGGTTTTAAAGAAAATGGAGGATAAGGCAAAGTCTATGCAAACAGTCAAGGATTTTTTGCAGGTACAACCCCCTCATTTCAGCAGAAATTGGCCAACAAAAAACTGGTCCTTTCCAGCTTCAGACAGATTACAGAGGGGCAAATACAGATGGCCAAGGGGCAGAGGTCAATCACAGGGCCCTTACAAACCTCGCCAATGGGGTTCTGCTACCCAGAAAGGAGGAGACAGGCCCCAAGCTAGGAGAAGGCAAACACAATGACTCTATCCTCAAACTACCAAGCAAATCTCTCCTGGCAACTCCCTTGGGAGGAAAACTAGCATTTTTTGCAGACAACTGGCACATCATCACAAAAGACAAATGGGTTCTAAACATTGTCTCTCAAGGATACAGATGCCACTTTCATACCTTACCAAGGATCAAAGGAATGCCAAACCTGCCACCATATCAATGGGCAGAGGCACAAAAACAAATTACAGCTCTCATGAACATGAGAGCCATTCAACAGGTACCTACACAGGAGCAAGGACAAGGATTTTACTCAAGACTCTTCTTAGTCCCAAGAAAGGGCAAAGCATGGCGACCCATTCTGGATCTTTCAATTCTGAACACCTATCTGCAAGTGCCAAAATTCAAGATGCTAACACTACAGTAGCTTCTTCCCATGCTGAGCAAGAATGCTTGGCTAGTCACTTTGGACTTTAAGGAGGCATACCTGCATGTCCCTATCAGACAAAATTGCAGAAGATACCTCCGCTTCATTGCAGGTACAACGCATTATCAATTCTCTCACTGCCCTTTGGCTTATCTACTGCACCCAGGGTCTTCACAAAATGCCTGGCACCAGTAATTGCATACTGCAGACAAAGAGGAATTCAAATATACCCATACCTGGACGACTGCCTTATTCAAGCAGAAAGCAAGGACATTCTTTTAAAGCATCTGGCATTTGTCAAACACCTTCTAAGTTGCCTAGGGTACACAATAAACGAAAAGAAATCAAAACTAGTGCCCTCACAAAACATAATATTCCTGGGTGCCAGCTTGAATATAACGGCCCAGATGGCTTATCTCACGCCAGACAAGCAACAACAGCTGTTTCAATATTTCAAAATAATGGCAACAGAGACCCAACTCCCTGCAAGAAAAATTCTACAGGCCTTGGGATTCATGGCAACTTGCATACTACTAATACCATTTGCAAAACTGCATATGAGGAAATTACAATGGTACCTGAAAAGTGTATGGACTCAGCACAGCCACAGCTTGGAAACAATGATACCACTCATTCTCTGCCTTCAACAGAAGTTTCAATGGTGGGCGCAGGCATGTCACCTCAACAAGGGTCAGCCTTTCACCTTACCCACAGCCAGGCAAACTATGACAACAGATGCATTGGACTATGCCTGGGGAGCACACATGGCAGGGCAGTGCATTCAGGGCAAATGGACTACAGATCAGAGGCATCTGCATATCAATCAGGAAGAAATGCTACAGTACAGAATGCCCTAACAGCTTTCAAGGACCTTCTACACCCAGGACAACTAATAATAAAGACGGACAATACCACAGTCATATGGTACATAAGCAAGGGGGCACACATTCCTACCCTCTATGCAGGCAAGCAATGACCTTGTGGGACACTGCACTGTCTTACCAGGTTCAATTACAAGCACAATTCCTGCCAGGAAAGAAAAACACATTGGTAGACGACCTAAGCAGAAACATCATGGATCCACACGAATGGAAACTAGATCCACAAGTATTTGCAATGATAGCTCAAAAATGGGGACACCCAGACATAGATCTGTTTGCAAGCCCCCACAACCACCAACTTCAAAAATTTTGCACAAGGACCTTCCATCCACTAGCTTGGAAAGTGGATGCCCTCTCATTTAGTTGGAAAACATTAACAGTGTATGCCTTCCGTCCACTACCTCTTCTAGCAAAGGTACTGCTGAAAGCCAGATTAGAGAGGCCACAAAGCACCAGACTGGGCCACTCCAGCATTGGTACCCAATTTTAGGGAACATGGCCCACGGCCCACCATGGATTTTGCCACAAATTCCTCACCTGCTCACCAAGCGAGACCATCAGATTCTACACAGCCAGCTCAAGACTTTAAACCTGGCTGAATGGCAAATTACCTAAACAACCAGCCAACACCTTTATCCAAAGCTGTTATGGATGTCATTCTGGAGGCCAGGAGGCCCAGCACCAGGAAAACCTATTCAGACAAATGGAAAAGATTTTGCGCCTGGAACCAGGCTAAAGTCCTAAACCCCCTTGATCCAAACATCCCTCAGATTCTACAATATTTAACTGAGATGTTACACAAAGGACTTTCCTTTTCATCTATTAAGATCCACGCCTCAGCAATTTCAGCTCATTACAGCACAGATCCTCCTTTATTCTCACATCCACTCCTAAGACAGTTCCTCAGAGGGGCTAAGAACTTGACTGCCAAGGAGAGCTCCCAACACCTACTTGGAATCTCAACTTTGTTCTGGAAAAGCTTACACTGCCGCCTTTTGAACCAGCTTTTTCATCTGACTTAAACTTTCTTTCATGGAAAACTGCCCTACTACTAGCAATAACCTCAGCTAGAAGAGTCTCAGAGCTGCAGGCAGTAATGGCAGTCAAACCTTTCATCATTTTTCATCAAAACAGAGTCTCTGTACGAACTAATCCTTCCTTTATGCCAAAGGTGATATCCAGTGTGGCCCTAAACCAAACCATTCACTTGCCCACCTTCTTCCCAAATCCCCAGAACAAAGGAGAAAGACTCCTGCACTCTTTGGACATTCACAGGCAATTACGTTACTACTTAGATAAAACTAAGGCTTTCAGAAAAACTGACCAGCTTTTTGTAGCCTATGCTACAGGATCACAAGGAAAAGCTATCTCAAAACAGACCATTTCAAAATGGATAGGGCATTGTATACGTTTTTGCTACATACATCATGGGAAACCAGTACTTGCTAACATTAGGTCCCACTTCACCAGGGCTATAGCTACATCAGCAGCCTTTTTCAGGGGAGTGCCAACCAAGGATATTCTGGAAGCTGCTACTTGGAGTTCAGTGCACACCTTCACCAAACACTATCACTTACCTCTATACTCTAAGACTAGAGCTGGTTTTGCCACTGCAGTTTTGCAGGGCTTACTAGCTCCTTCTAACCCTGTCTGACTCCACCTCCCATCCTTAACTTTGGGATTCAACCCAAGTGTGATGATTGCAGCAGGGTAACACGATGAACATAGTACAGTTTTGTATCTACCATAAATGTAGATGTTCGAGTGTTCACCCTGCTGCAGTCCAGGTTACCCTCCCTTATAGCTATAGCAACCGACGCCGGACCAAGACTTTGGAATTTGGGCCGACTGCGGGACCGCCGGACGGCAGGATAACCCAAGTGTGATGACTGCAGCAGGGTGAACACTCGAACGTCTACATTTATGGTAGGTACAAAACTGTACTTTTTGTGCTAGATTTAACCAACGCACTATTAAGCGTCGGTACGATTTTGCATTTCATTACTTTGGCCGAAGATTTAATTACACAATGTTGTCGGATAGCAATCCGACTACCGCAATTCACAGGAAACGCAAGGAAAAGGAAAAGAACAGGCATCAGAGGTCCAAAACTGACAGCGAGGCTTCTTCTAAGCCAGTTGCCGGTTCTCAGTTAAGCACTTTCGCAGCCCCTGACGCCCGCTACCTCAGAGCCGCAGGCCGCTTCCGACTCCCACGTGGAGCAGACCAGGCCGCTGGAAACTCAAGGTATTGGACACTTGGAAAATATTCCCTCAGATGAGTCTGGAGCCGCTGAGCAGGTGTCTGCTTCTGAGGGTGTTTTCAGGCATACACGGTTGTATGTAAAACCGACTACAGCTTCAAAGGCAAAAACTAAAGCACCACTAAAGACAAAGAAACAAGTGCAGCAAGCCCATGGAGAGGCCTCCATGCTTACAAAACAGATGCTCAAAATGACCGAAGACCTATTTACTTTGATCAGGGGTTCCCATCCCCCTCCTGATAAGAGGCTTAGGCAAGAGACAGAATATGAATCTTCAGATCAGGTTCCCATTTCCTCTGACTCCTCTTCTGAACAGGAATACTCTCTTCCTCCCTATGAAGATTCTGATGCTGAATCTATCCCTTCAGCCTCTCCTCCTGAGGATTATTCTTTTGGGGAAACACTGCATACCATGAGGGAGCACTTCCACTGGGAGAGCCAAGACTACTCAGAATCTAAGAAAAGGCTCAGAGACTTTTATTACCTCGGCACAGGCCTCTTGCTATCCCCCCTGTTTTAGGCATTGTAGATTGTTTTTTCAGAGTCGGCCTGCCTCCTGACTCTACCCCCTGCACATGTTAAGCCAGACAGATACTACAGGGTTCCAGATTCACATAAATTTCTTTATAAAAACCCTGCTGCTGACCCAGAAACTATTTCTCAGGGTCCCAAAGGGGTCAAGGCTTCCACTGCAAAAAACCCTATTCCCTCTGATAGGGATTCAAGGGCTCTGGACAGATGGGGGAAAAAAGTTTACACTTCTGCTACCTTGGCTGTGAGGGCTTTGAATTGTCAATTTCATATTCTTAAATATCAGCATTTTACTTAATGTCACTGTGTTAAACAGAAAATGTTAAATTCTGAATGTGCAGAAAACAAGGAAATGCAGGATTTATTGCATGCAACTGAACAAGTGGGAAAGCATACTTTGCAATGTGGTTTTGTTTCTCTGGAGGCCTCTTGCAGGGCTGCTGTTACGGGTTCTGTCATTAGGAGGCATGCTTGATTAAAGGAACAGAATCTGCCTAATCATGTTAAAGCAAAATTATTAGATGCTCCATTACAGCATGATACTTTGTTTGGTGTTAAAGCAGAAGAGGTGTTGAAGAAAATTGAGGACAATGTGAAATCTATGCAGACAGTTAAGGATTTCTTACAGGTGCAGCCACCCAGATTTAGCAGGAACTGGCCTGCAAAGAACTGGTCCTTTCCAGTGTCAGACAGGCCACAAAGAGGCAGATACAGACACCCCAGAGGCAGATCTCCAACCCCAAGGCTCATACAGGCCTAAACAATGGGGTTGCTTCTACCTCCAAAAGCGGAAAAGACAAATCACAGCCATACAGGAAACAGTCCCAATGACTTTCCTCTGCCAGCACCAAGCACTTAACTTTTGGCAGCCCCTTTAGGGGGAAAACTAGCACTTTTTTCACAAAATTGGCACATGATCACCCAGGACAAATGGGTCTTGAATATAGTGTCTCAGGGCTACAGGTTCCACTTTCACACCCTGCCAAGGGCAAAAGGTATGCCAGACCTGCCACACAATCAATGGGCAGAGGCACAAAAGCAAGTTTCATCCCTCATGGACATGAGGGCCATTCAGTGAGTACCACAGCAAGAGCAGGGACAAGGATTTTACTCGAGACTTTTCTTGGTACCCAGAATGGATAAAGCCTGGAGACCAATACTGGACCTTTCTATTCTAAACGCATTTCTGGATGTTCCAAAATTCAAAATGTTGACTCTGCAGCAGCTTCTGCCCATGCTCGGCAAGAAGGCTTGGCTTGTAACTTTGGACCTAAAAGAGGCATACCTGCATGTCCCAATCAGACTATCTTGCAGAAGATACCTCAGATTCATAGCTGGCTCAGTGCACTACCAATTCTCTGCACTGCCCTTTGGCTTATCTACTGTGCCCAGGGTCTTCACAAAATGCCTGGCACCAATAATTGCATAATTCTCTGCACTGCCCTTTGGCTTATCTACTGCGCCCAGGGTCTTCACAAAATGCCTGGCACCAATAATTGCATTTTGCACACAGAGGAATTCAAATATATCCTTACTTGGACAACTGCCTTATTCAAGCAGAGAACAAGGACATTCTACTAAAGCATCTGACGTTTGTAAAAAGATTACTAATTTGCCTAGGGTACACAGTAAATGAAAATAAATCAAAACTAGTACCCTCTCAAGAGATAATATTCCTGGGTGCAAGCTTAAATACAATTGCCCAGATGGCTTATCTCACGCCAGACAAAGGCAACTGACTTATTACTTCAAAATGTTGGCAACAAAGACCCCGTTATCTGCAAGAAAAATTCTGCAGGCTTTGGGCTTCATGGCATCCTGCATTCTGCTAATTCCATATGCCAGAGTGCATATGAGGAAACTACAGTGGTATCTAAAAAGAGTTTGGACTCAACATTGCCACAGCCTGGAAAGATTAATTACCCTCATTCCCTGCCTGCAACAGGAGTTTCGATGGTGGGCACAGGCCTGTTACCACAACAAGGAACAGCCATTCACTTTACCCACAGCCAGGCAGACACTAACGGATGCATCAGATTATGCCTTGGGGGCCCACATGGCAGGAAAATGTATTCAGGGCACATGGCCCGCAAGCCAGTGCATCTTCATATCAATCAAAAAGAGATGCTAGCTGTTCAAAATGCCCTGACAGCTTTCAAGGATGTACTTCATCCAAGACAACTACTGATAGACGGACAATACTACAGTCATGTGGTACATAAACAGGGAGGCACACATTCTTACCCCCTCTGCAGACAAGCCATGACTTTGTGGGACACAGCATTGACTTATCAAGTTCACCTGCAAGCACAATTCCTGCCAGGAAAGATAAATACTCTTGCAGACGAACTAAGCAGAAACCTCATGGATCCCCACGAGTGGAAACTGGATCCATAAGTCTTCAGCATGATAACAAGGAAATGCGGATGCCCATACATAGATCTATTTGCCTCTCCTCACAACTGCCATCTACAGAGATTCTGCACAAGGACTTATCAGAAGCAAGCATGGAAGGTGGATGCCTTATCCTTCAGCTCGAAAAATCTAACAGTATATGCCTTTCCTCCACTGCCTCTCCTCCCCAAGGTACTCCTAAAGGTCAGACAGGAGAAGCCAAAAATGATACTAATTGCCCCAGACTGGCCACGCCAGCACTGGTGTACCCTATCTTAAAGAACTTGTCTCAAGGTCCAGCCTGGACATTGCCTCAAATTCCTCACTTACTGACCGAACAAAACAATCAGATCTTGCACAGCCAACTCAGGACCTTAAATCTGGCAGCATGGCGGATAATGTAGCCATTCAGAACACTCCTCTCTCCAAAGTTGTGATGGCGGTTGTTATTTTGGAGGCCACGAGGCTCAATACCAGAAAAACTTATGCAGAAAAATGGAAGAGATTCTGTGCTTGGAACCAGGCACAAGGAATTGACACGGTACCAAATATTCCTCAGATTTTACAATACTTAACTGAGATGCTGGACAAAGGCGTATCCTTTTCATCAATTAAGATCCATGCCTCTGCCATTTCAGCCCATTACAATACGAAACCACCTATCTTTTCTCATCCTTTAAGAAGGCAGTACCTCAGAGGGGCGAAAAACATAAGACCTCCAAGGAGAGCACCAATACCCGCATGGGACCTCAATTATATCTTGGAAAAACTCACACTGCCTCCTTTGGAGCTAGCTTCAACAGCTGATATAAAATTCTTATCCTGGAAAACAGCTCTGCTCCTAGCAATAACCTCTGCAAGATGAGTCTCTGAGTTACAGGCACTCATGGCTGTTGAACCTTTTATCATTTTCCATCCAGACATGGTTTCTCTGAGAACAAACCCGACATTTATGCCTAAGGTGGTGTCCAGTGTGGCCCTTAACCAAACCATTCACTTTCCTACCTTTTATCCAAACCCACAGAACAAGGGTGAGAGACTTCTGCATTCTTTGGACATACACAGACAGCTACGCTTCTACTTGGACAGAACTAAACCTTTCAGAAAGACTGAGCAACTTTTAGTGGCAATTGCTGCAGGATCACAAGGAAAGGCTATTTCAAAATGGATAGGCCATTGCATTCCTTTCTGCTATTCACAACATGGCAAATCAGTGCCTAAGGGCATTAGGCCACATTCAGCCAGAGCAGCAGTCACTTCAACAGCCTTCTTCAGAGGAGTACCAACCAAAGACATGTTAGAGGCAACTTGGAGTTCAGTGCACACTTTTACAAAGCACTGCCACTTACCTCTCTACTCTAAATCCAGAGCAGGCTTTGTCACTGCAGTTCTGCAGGGCCTCATAGCCTCTCCTAATCCCATTTAGCCCCAGCCACCCATCCTCAGCTTTGGGATTCAACCCAAGAGTAATGACTGCAACAGTGAAACACACTGAACATAGTACAGTTGTGTACCTACCATAAATGTAGATGTTCGAGTGTATTCACTGTTGCAGTCCAGGTTACCCTTCCACAATCCCCCTTTCTTTTGCTGGCTCTTATCTGTACTTCTTTATTATGTAGAACCTATCTGGTGTATTTGCTTGTAGATGAAGGAAATGATTACCTTAGTCCATGCATGTTTATTGGCATAATTTTTAGTCTACCCATTTGGGGGCACCTGACATCTGGGTCAAGAAAAACTGAAGAAAATGGTGTCTGCTGCATCTTTTATACCCCTGGCGCACTGACATCAAGGAAGTGGCGACAGCAACCGACGCCGGACCAAGACTTTGGAATTCAGGCTGACTGCGGGTTGCCTGCCAGCAGGATAACCCAAGAGTAATGACTGCAACAGTGAATACACTCTAACATCTACATTTATGGTAGGTACAGAACTGTACTTTGCCAACACCCAGCGGGTGGCTAGACCTACCCCCAAATCAGTGGACAGAGGCCCAAAAACAAGTACTTTCTCTGTAAAGCATGGGGGCTATTCAGCTGGTACCAGAAGAGGAAAAGGGCAAGGTTTCTATTGGAGACTTTTCCTGGTACCCAGAAAAGACAATTCATGGTGTCCTATCCTGGGCCTGTCTAAACACCATTTTGGAGATTCCAATGTTCAAGAGGCTGACTCTTCACCATTGCTAGGCAAAGATGCCTCTCGGACAACACTAGATTTAAAAGAAGCATACCTGGTCATCCCAATCAGGGAATCTTGCAGAAGGTACCTACGCTTCAAAGCAGGCTACACGCACGATCAGATGTCCTTCAAGGATGCATCTGCAGTCATAACATATGGGTTGTCCTGCCTCAGGCAGCCCTTCGGTCGGCCGGATTCCAAAGTGTGGGTCTGGCCTCGGCTGATGTCGCACTTTCTCCGACGTCAGAGCGTCTGGGGTATAAAAGCATCAGCCAACGCCATCTTCCTCAGTCTTTCTTGCCACGCTGTGCCCGAAGCAGAAGCAGTTCGCAAGTGCCGGTCGGCCAGCTCCTTTGATTCAGCTACCGAAGACTTCGAAAAAGCTAAGTACCCCATTGGGGACTCTTTCTTGCCTCAGCCGATGTCAGATAAAGTAAATAATTGTTTAACTTGTGGGAAACAAATACCTCATAAGGATTTTCACTCTTACTGCCTCCCTTGCTTAGGCCCGGACCACGATGTCTCGGCCTGCTCTGCCTGTGCTTCCTTCAACCGACGAACGCTTAGGCGTCTGTCGGAGTTTGCAGAGGAATATTTTGGGGCTGACTTTGCGTATAAAATGCCGTCTGAGACTCCGACTTCACATGTAGTTAAAAAACGGAAGGACAAGGACCGACCCTCGCGGCCTGCGGTTTCTGCTGAAACCTCGGTCAGGCCTACCACGAGTGTCTCGGTTTCGGCTGAAGCAGTCTCCTCGGTGCTTCCTGTTTCCGAAACCTTACAACTGACTACCTCGGCCTCGGAGGCTTCGGCCGAGTCAGATATTGAACTACCTACGGAAACTGGTAGTCCAGGACATGTCCGACACCATTCCTTTAGACAAGTCCACCCCTGCACGTGGTGCAGCCAGACCCCATGCATCCATGTCCATTAAGGCCTTCTCTAGGGCTAAAGCTGCCAAACTTGCCAAAGCTTTGCCTCCCAAGTCTACCTGTCAGAGGCCTTCTACCAGCACTCAAATTCTCAGCCTGGCAGAGGATCTTATCTCCTTAATTAGAGGTTCTCAACCTCACCCGACAGGGGCTCTCTTCCACCTCCAGACCAAAGGCCCAGGGTTGAGCCCTCTGACCCCACTCCTCAGATGAGTCTACGGATGAATCTTTGTTGTCAGAGCACCAGCAGGAGGCTTATTCAGCCTACGAGGATTCTGATGCTGAAGAATCTATTCCTTCGGCCTCCCCTACTGAAGAGTTTTCTTTTGGTGAGACACTGCATTCTATGAGAGAACATTTCCAATGGCAGGGCCAGGAATTTTCTGATTCCAGAAAAAGATTAAGGACCTTTTTGCATTTACCTCAGCATAGGCCTTTGGCTATACCTCCTGTTTTGAATGTTATTGATGATGTGTACTCTGATGCTAGTACAGCCCCTGATTCTCTCCCTCCGGCTCCTGCCAAACCTGATAGGTACTACAGGGTCCCGGATTCGCATTATCACCTGTACAAGGCCCACACTGCAGACCCAGAAACTATTTTACAGGGCCCAAAAGGGGTTGCAGCTGCCACTGCTAAAAATCCTTTACCTTCTGAAAGGGAATCTAGAGCTTTCGAGCGATGGGGAAAGAAAGTTTATACTTCTGCAACTCTTTCTATGAGGGCATTAAATTGTCAATTCCATATGATTCAGTACCAAGAGTATTTGTTAGATGAATTGTATAAGAAGCTTTCCTCCTCAGAGCCCCTTGACCGTAAATCTCTTCAGGATCTGGTGCATAACTCACAGCAGGTTAGCAACCTTTTTTTGCAATGTGGTTATGATGCACTGGAAGCTTCATGTAGATCAGCAATGACAGGGGCTGTTATACAAAGGCATGCCTGGTTGAAGGAACAATCTCTACCAGACCATGTTAAAGCTAAGCTTCTGGATGCTCCAATGGAAAAACAAAAATTATTTGGTTCCACGGCCCAGGAGGTCTTGAAGTTTGAAGAAAAGGCAAAATCTGTGCAAACAGTCAAGGACTTTCTGCAGGTACAACCACCGAGATTCAGCAGAAATTGGCCTACTAAGAATTGGTCCTTTCCGGACTCAGACAGATCACAGAGAGGTAGGAACAGGCGTTCCAGAGGTAGAGGGCAAGCTAGAGGCTCCTACAGAGGCCGTCAGTGGCAGCCTCCCAACCAGAGAGGTAGTGCAGGAACAGCAACAACAACTGCTACACCAGGACAAACACAATGACTTACTTTTGACCCCGCCAACCAGGGCTCAATTAGAAGCACCATTGGGCGGAAAGCTTTCTTTATTTTCATAAAATTGGCATTTCATTACAAGGGACTCATGGACACTGCAAATAATAGACAAAGGATACAGGTTCCATTTCCACACATTGCCAAAAAGAAAAGGAATGCTAGACCTGCCACCAAATCGGAGGGCAGAGGCTTTGAAACAAATCACCAAATTACTACAAATGAAAGCCATAGAGAAGGTTCCTCTCTCAGAACAAGCTGGTGACTCTAGATCTCAATGAGGCATACCTGCATGTCCCCATTCGACAAAGTTGCAGAAGACACCTCAGATTTCTTGCAGGATCAGAGCATTATCAATTTTCAGCATTGCCCTCTGGCTTATCTACTGCGCCCAGAGTATTCACAAAATGCCTGGCATCAGTAATTGCACACTGCAGACTTCAGGGGATTCAAATCTACCCATATCTGGACGACTGCTTGATACAAGCGGACAGCAAGACAAATTTGTTAAAGGACTTGGACTATGCCATCCAGCTATTACAGGCCTTGGGATACACAGTCAGCATCCAAAAATCAAGACTTGTACCATCCCAAAGGATAACCTTTTTGGGTGCAGATCTAGATACAACCACCCAGATGGCTTTTCTCTCAGAAGAAAAACAGAAACAACTTCCAGATTACTTCAAGAATCTGACAAGACAATCTCAGCTAACTGCAAGGAAGATCCTGCAGGCCCTGGGTTTCATGGCATCCTGCATAATACTAATTCCACAAGCCAGGCTACATATGAGAAGATTGCAATGGTACCTAAGGAATGTATGGACTCAGCACAGTCACAGCTTAGAAACTCTGATTCCAATCATACCTTGCCTTCAAAAGGAATTCCTGTGGTGGGCTCAAGCCTGCCAGACCAACAGAGAGGGTTGCCTTTCTTCAAACCAAAAGCAAACCAAACCATCACCACGGACGCTTCAGACCGAGGTTGGGGAGCGCACATGGAGGACAAATGTATCCAAGGGCTATGGTCTCAAGGGCAACTGCAAATGCACATAAACCAAAAGGAAATGCTGGCAGTGATGCATGCAATCGAGGATTTTAAGCCTTTCCTTCAACAAGGCCACCTGCTAATAAGGGCAGACAACACCACAGTTATGTGGTACATAAACAAGCAAGGAGGCACGCACTCCTACCCTCTATGCAGACTGGCTATGAATCTATGGAATCTTTGTTTGAAACATAATATACAACTACAGGCCCAGTTCGTGCCAGGGAAAGACAGTACTCTGGCAGACAACTTAAGCAGAACTACCATGGATGCACACGAATGGATGCTGCACCCAGGCATCTTCTTACTCATAACACAGACATGGGAAAGGCCCGAGATTGATCTGTTCGCCTCACCCCACAATCATCAACTGAAAATTTTTTGCACAAGGACATACCATCCACAAGCATGGAAGGTGGACTCTCTCTCATTCAGCTGGAAAGCCCGAAAAGTCTATGATTTCCCACCAATCCCATTAATGTCCAAGGTTTTACTGAAGATCTGGGCAGAACAGCCAAAAGTGATTCTGATAGCTCCAGACTGGCCAAGGCAACACTGGTACCCACTGTTGAAGAGCTTGTCACAGACGAAACCATGGCCTCTCCCATTATGGCCTCTTCTTCTGACGCAGAACAATTACAAAATCCTGCATCCCAACCTAAAGACCTTGCAGCTAACTGCCTGGAGAATACCATGATTCCTTCCCAGGACAGCTTATCCCAGAAGGTAAAGGACATTATTATGGAAGCTCGCCGCCCTTCCACAAGGAAGGCATACTCAGCAAAATGGAAAAGATTTCTCATTTGGAACACAACAAAAGGCCTTGATGCGACAGTGATGAACATGTCACATATACTGGAATACTTAGCAGAATTGTTCCACAATGGCCTGTCTTATTCTTCCATTAAAATACATGCCTCAGCAATTTCAGCAGAATACAATGTAAATCCTCCTGTCTACTAGCTTCCTCTCTTAAAACAATTTCTCAGAGGAATCAAAAACATCAAACCTCCAAGGAGACCACCTTTACCAACTTGGGACCTTAATGTTGTGCTGGAAAAACTAACACTTCCTCCATTTGAACCAGCAGCATCGGCAGATCCACAGTTTCTATCCTGGAAAACTGCATTCCTTCTGGCCATAACTTCAGCAAGAAGAGTATCTGAGTTACAACTTTAATGGCAGTGCAGCCATTTCTTATTTTTCATCAGGACAGAGTTTCATTAAGAACCAACCCAACTTTCATGCCAAAGGTGGTATCTAGAGTATCCTTGAACCAAGCAATTCATTTGCCTACATTCTTCCCAAATCCACAAAATAAAGGGGAGAAACTTCTACACACTCTGCCACAGACAATTACGCTACTATTTGGACAGAACTAAAAGTTACAGAAAGACTGACCAACTGTTTGTAGCTTATGCTGCTGGGACACAAGGAAAAGCAATTTCCAAACAGACAATCTCAAAATGGATAGGAAATTGCATTCGCTTTTGCTACTCCTTTAATGGAAAGACTGTTCCTGTGAATATTAGGCCTCATTCCACGAGAGCCACAGCCACCACTACAGCCTTCCTAAGAGGGGTGGCTACCAAGGACATTTTAGAAGCTGCTACATGGAGCTCCGTGCATACTTTTGCCAAGCATTACAATTTACCCTTATACTCCAGATCCAGAGCAGGTTTTTCTACTGCAGTCCTGCAGGGTCTCTTAACTACACCATCATTTTCTTAGTACCTCCACCCCCAGATTGGCTATGGTATTCTACCCATATGTTATGACTGCAGATGCATCCTTGAAGGACATAGTACAGTTTTGTACCTACCATAAATGTAGATGTCCGATAGGTATGCATCTGCAGTCAGGTTTACCCTCCCTCCTTCCCCTCTGGTGGTATTCCTAGGGTGCTTACCCCTTCATTAGCTAGTTGGGGGAATCTGTTATGGTGTATTTGTTTGTATATATAATATATGTTTGCATTATGTTTGGAATTTTTTGGCATTTTATCCAAATTTAGCCTTCATAGAGGGCACCTGGCATCTGGGGCAAGAAAAACTGAGGAAGATGGCGTCGGCTGATGCTTTTATACCCCAGACGCTCTGACGTCGGAGAAAGTGCGACATCAGCCGAGGCCAGACCCAGACTTTGGAATCCGGCCGACCGAAGGGCTGCCTGATTCAGGACAACCCATATGTTATGACTGCAGATGCATACCTATCGGACATCTACATTTATGGTAGGTACAAAACTGTACTTTCTGCCTGCCCTTTGGCTTATCTACTGCACCCAGGGTATTCACAAAGTGCCTAGCTCCAGTTATTGCATTTTGCAGGCAAAGAAATATTCAATTATACCCATACCTGGACGATTTTCTAATTCAGGCAGAAAGCTAGAACATACTTTTTAATCATGTGGCCTTTGTAAAAAGGGTTCTAACTTGTCTGGGGTACACCATAAACGAAAGGAAATCACAACTGGTACCCTGTCAACAAATTATATTCCTGGGAGCCAGCTTGAATACAACTTCCCAGATGGCTTACCTCACGCCAGAATAGCAAATTTGACAACCTACTTCAAACAAGTGGCCACAAAAACCCTGCTATATCTGAAAGACAAATACTGCAATCCTTGGGGTTCATGGCCTCCTACATTCTTCTAATCCCATTTGCAAGACTGCATATGAGGAAACTACAGTGGTATCTAAAAAGCCTATTGTGTCAATATTCTCATAACCTGGTAACAATGATTCCTGTCATACCTTGCCTACGCCTAGAGTTCTTTTGGTGGGCAAAGGCCTGCCACCAAAACAAGGGACTACCTTTCACACCACCCCCTGCTGCCCAAACCCTAACAGATGCATCAGACTATGCATGGGGGGCTCACCTGGCAGGGAAGTGCATTTGAGGCAAATGGAACCCAAGTCAAATGCACCTGCATATCAGTCAAAAAGAAATGTTAGCTGTACAGAATGCTCTGACAGCCTTCAAGGACCACATTCTTCCAGGACAACTACTGGGAAAGACGGACAACACCACTCTAATGTGGTACATAAATAAGCAGGGGGGGTACACATTCTTACCCCTTCTGCAGACTAGCCATGGCGTTGCGGAACACAGCCCTGAGCTACAAGTGCACCTACAAGCTCAGTTCCTGCCAGGAAAACTAAATACACTGGCAGACGGACTAAGCAGAAACCTCATGGACCCACACGAGTGGAAACTGGAACCAAGGATTTTCAACATGTTGACAAGCAAATGGGGGAGCCCAGATATAGACCTGTTTGCCTCTCCTCAGAACTACCAATTGGACAAATTTTGCACAAGGACTCCACACAAACAAGCCTGGAAAGTGGATGCTCTGTCCTTCAGCTGGAAAAACTATCAGTCTTTGCCTTCCCCCCTCTGCCTCTTCTCCCCAAAGTACTACTAATTGTCAAACAGGACAAACCATAGATGATTTTGATTGCTCCAGACTGGACGTGCCGACACTGGTACCCCCTCCTGCGCAGTGTGTCACGGTCATCTCCATGGCACCTGCCTCAGACTCCTTCCCTGCTGTCTCAGCAGGAGAACCAGATTCTGCACCCTCAGCTTCCAGCACTGAACCTTGCAGCCTGGCTAATTACTTTACCATCCCTCAGCAAACCTGTGGTGAACATCTTCTTTGAGGCAAGGAGGCCTGGTACTAGAAAATCTTATGCCGAAAAATGGAAAAGATTCTTTGCCTGGAACCAATCTCAAGGGATGAGCACAGCAGCGCCCAACTTACCTCAGATTTTACAATACTTAACTGAGATGCTTCACAAGGGCCTGTTCTTTTCCACCATTAAAATCTACGCCTTAGCCATTTCAGCTCATTATAACACAGGACTTCCCCTCTTCTCTCATCCACTGCTCAAGCAGTTCCTGAGAGGGGCCAAAAATTTGAGACCACCCAGGAGAACTCCTACCCCAGCCTGGGACCTTAACTTTGTCTTGGAGAAACTCACTCTTCCTCCTTTCGAGCCAGCTGCTACTGCAGATTTAAATTTTTTTTCTTGGAAAACAGCTTTCCTTTTAGCAATCACTTCAGCTAGAAAGGTATCTGAAATACAGGCCCTTGTAGCAGTGGAGCCTTTCATCATCTTTCATACAGACAGGATTTTACTTGGAACCAATCCATCCTTCATGCCCAAGGTTGGTGTCCAGTGTGGCTCTTAATCAGTCCCTTCATTTGCCAACCTTCTTTCCCAATCCACAGAATAAAGGGGAACCGATACTGCATTCCTTAGATGTGCACAGACAACTTAGATTCTACTTGGACAGGACTAAACCTCAAATGAAATCTGAACAACTGCTGGTAGCATTTGCTGCAGGGGCAGAAGGGAAGGCTATTTCAAGGCAAACCATTTCTAAATGGATAAGCCATTGCATTACTTT
The DNA here is from genome assembly GCF_019279795.1 of Protopterus annectens. NCBI lineage: Eukaryota > Metazoa > Chordata > Ceratodontiformes > Protopteridae > Protopterus > Protopterus annectens. Next base: position 223,730,955 of record NC_056739.1, read on the forward strand.
CTGCTATAAGCACCATGGAAAACCTATCCCCCAGGGGATCAGACCTCACTCCACCAGGGCTGCATCTACCTCTACATCCTTTCTCAGAGGCGTTCCTACCGGGGACATCCTAGAAGCTGCTACCTGGAGTTCTGTGCATACTTTCACCAAGCATTATCATTTGCCAGTTTTCTCTAAATCAAGAGCTGGCTTCGCCACAGCAGTCTTGCAGGACCTTATAGCTGGCCCTAATGCTATCTAAACTCCTCCTCCCAACCATAGCTTTGGGAATCTACCCTAATGTAATGACTGCAACAGTGAAACACGAAGAACATAGTACAGTTGTGTACACCTACCATAAACATAGATGTTCGAGTGTATTCAGTGTTGCAGTCCTGTTTACCTCCCTCCAGCCCCTAACTTTTTTTGGCTATACCTCTACTTTCCTTTATTATGCTTAAAATCCTTTTTGGTGTATTTGCTTTTTTGTTGGAGGTATATCTTTGTACTTTTATGTTTGCTTCCCATGGGGGGCACCTGACATCTGGGGCAAGAAAAACTGATGTGATGGCTTCGGCTGCATGTTTTATACCCCTGACGTCATGGAAGAAGGGACAGCAACCGACGCAGGACCCAAGACTTTGTTAATCTGGCTGACTGAGGGCAACCTGCAAGCAGATTACCCTAATGTAATGACTGCAACAGTGAACACACTCGAACATCTACATTTATGGTAAGTGTACACAACTGTACTTTTTCTGTCTAGGCCGGGAACATGACCATACCTCCTGGCCCATTTGCCAATCCTTTGTCCCTAAAACACATAGAAGCCGTCTGGCTGCCCTTAATCTTTACTTGAAAAACTAGAGACTGAAAAAAATAAGTGCTTAGGATTGATCCGGAGTCTGCTGTCCAGGTGGGAACCACCTTGGAAAAAGGCCAAGGTTTCACAGCCTGCTTCCTCTGCCTCTCCGTTGGACTCCCTGCCAGACGTCCGATATAGGGGTTGAGGGACGTTCGTTAATGCAATCTACTTCATTGGCTCCCCTTGAGGAAGCCGTTCCTGAAGTACCGGCTGGCACGTCCACGGGGATGACTTGGATGTCTGATGTTCTTCATCTCACATTGCTGCAGTCCTTACACTTGGGTAGTCCGCTGTCCTCGGTCGGCCCGAATATCAAAGTATAAGGCTGACGTCGGTCAAGGCGCATTTGACTGACATCAGGACGTCAGGGTACAAATGCGCATGACAGACGTCATATCCTCAGTCTTTTTTGCCGCATGGTCCGATGCAGAAGCAGTATTGCAAGTGCCGGTTGGCGTTCTGAAATTTTTCGATTCCGGAGTTTCAGACCGAATCAAAGTTGGCTAAGTACCCCGTTGGGGAATATTTTGGTTTTTTCTTGCCTCAGTGGTTAAACGGATGTCAGAAAAAGTGAATAACTGCATTTCTTGTGGGAAACAGATACCGCATAGAGATTATCATACTTTGTGTATTCCTTGTTTAGGGCCTGAGCACCCCGTTGTTGGCTGTCGCTCTTGTGCTAGATTTAATAAGCGCACTATAAAGAGGAGATTAGATTGTGCCAGGTTAGTCTTCGAAGCGGTGCAATTATAAAATGCCGTCGGATGCTCCGGCGCCGCTTCTTCAAGAAGCGCAAGGACAAAGCAGTTAAGCCTAGGCTAGAAGAACCGTCCGTGCGGACGCGGTTCTTTAGAGGTGTCAGTGGAGCGGTGGCTCCACCGGAGGTTTCTTTGGGATCCCAGGGAGAGACCTTGTTGTTGCAGGATGTGGCCTCTCAGGAGGCAGGTCAGGGTGATGGGGCTTCTCAGGTTACTATACTCCCCTCCCTGCCAAGGGTGGTTAGGCCTTCTCCTTCTGTTTCCAAGGCTTCTCCTAGAGGCAGGCCAGGTTTAGCTTCAGCTGGTGTCACCCCCAGTTCTTCTGGAACTGTGCCCAAGAAGCATATGCTTAAAATGGCAGAAGATTTGATTTCTTTAATTAGGGGTTCTTTGCCCCCTCCTGATAAGAGGCCTAGGATGGAGCCTGAGCTAGGGAGTTTTGAGCAGGCTTCGGATGTTTCAGAGTCTTCGGCTGAAGACTTGCAGGAGTACTCTCCTTATTCTGATTCTGATGTGGATGATTCTACTCCTTCTGCTTCTCCTCCTGAGGATTTTTCTTTTTCAGAGACTCTTCATTCCATGAGGGAGCATTTTAAGTGGGAAGGTCAGGACTTCTCTGATTCCAGGAGAAGGCTTAGGGAATTTTTGTTTTTACCCCAGCATAGGCCTTTGGCTATACCTCCTGTTTTGGATGTAGTGGAAGATGTTTTTACAGAAGCTTCTCTTAATCCTGATTCTTTGCCTCCTGCTCCTGTTAAACCGGATAGGTATTACAGGGTGCCTGAAGTTCATAAGTATCTTTTTAAGAGTCCTAGGGCAGACTCAGAAACTGTTAGCCAGGGGCCTAAAGGTGTTAAGGCTTCTGTTGTCAAGAATCCGGTTCCTGCAGATAAAGAAGCCAGGGCCTTAGATAGATGGGGAAAGAAAGTTTATACCTCTTCTACTCTGGCTATGAGGGCTTTGAATTGCCAGTTTCACATGTTAAAATACCAAAACTATCTCCTTTCACAGTTGAAGTCTAAGGTTGATGCTCTGGCGGAAGGTATTGATTGTAAAGAGTTACAGGATTTGGTACATGTTTCTGAACAGGTGGGTAAGCATTCTTTGCAATGTGGTTTTGATGCTGTACAGGCCTCGTCTAGGGTGGCTGCCACTGGGTCAGTTCTTCGCAGGCACGCCTGGTTGAGGGATCAAAATTTATCTGACCATGTTAAAACAAGGATTTTAGATGCTCCTTTACAATCTGATGTGTTGTTTGGTTCTCCTGTTGAGGCAGTTTTAAAGAAAATGGAAGACAAGGCTAAGTCTATGCAGACTGTTAAAGATTTTTTGCAGGTTCAGCCTCCAAAGTTTAGTAGAAATTGGCCTGCTAAAGGGTGGACGTATCCTTCTTATGATTCCCAGTCTAGGGGTAGATCTAGGCGTGGTAGGGGCAGAGCTCAGGGCTCTTTCAGGCCTAGAACAGGGAGTTCTCCTGCACAGTCTTCTGGTGAGGGCAGGGGTCAGTCCTTTCGTAAACAGACCCAATGATCTACCTTTTCAGCTGCCAGAGCCTTCTCGTCTGGCAGCACCTTTGGGAGGAAGGTTGGCACTTTTCAAAGAAAATTGGAGTTTAATTACCCAAGACAAATGGGTATTGGATATCATACACCACGGTTACAGGTTTTATTTCCATACCTTGCCTCCTTTCAGAGGCATGCCAGACGTTCCTCCTCAGCAAAGAATAGAGGCTCGCAAGCAAATTTCTCTGTTACTTCAACTAGGGGCCATACAGCCGGTCCCTATGCCAGAAGTGGGCCTAGGATTTTATTCTCGCCTGTTCCTAGTACCAAAGAAGGGGAACACGTGGAGACCAATTTTGGATTTATCTATCCTCAACACTTATCTGGACATTCCCAAGTTCAAAATGTTGACGTTACAACAGCTTTTACCTCTGCTGGGCAAAGATCATTGGATGGTAACTTTGGATCTCAAGGAGGCTTACCTTCATGTTCCTATCAGACTAAGTTGCAGGAAGTATCTGCGTTTTGAGCTGGGACTTCTCACTATCAGTTCTCTGCATTGCCCTTTGGCTTATCTACTGCCCAGAGTGTTCACGAAAGTTCTGGCTCCAGTGATAGCTTTCTTCAGGCTAAAAGGAATACAGATCTATCCTTATTTGGACGACTGCCTGATTCTGGCTCAAGGAAGGGAAGAGCTTCTTCATCATTTGGAATATGTGATAGCAGTGCTAAGATGCCTGGGGTATTCTGTGAGCGAAATAAAGTCCAGTCTAGTACCCTCTCAGGACATGTGCTTTCTGGGTGTAAGACTGAATACAGCATCCCAGATGGCCTGTTTAACCCCGGACAAACAAAAGAGTCTTTCCCTTTACTTCCATCAACTATCTCATCAGTCCGGGCTGACTGCAAGGACAGTCCTTCAAGCCTTAGGGTTCATGGCATCTTGTATTCTGGTGCTTCCCAATGCCAAACTGCATATGAGGAAGCTGCAATGGTATCTCAAAATGTATGGACACAGCACTGCCAGGATCTGGACACTGTCATTCCAATAATACCTTGCATTCAAAAGGAATTTTTGTGGTGGGCTCAGGAATGTCACCTAAACAAGGGACTCTCTGTGACCCGGCCAGAGGCGAGTCAGATTTTAACGATAGATGCCTCAGACAAAGCTTGGGGAGCTCATCTAAATGGAAAGTGGATACAAGACAAGTGGCCTGCCAGACTACAACATCTACATATCAATCTGAAGGAGATGTTAGCAGTCCAGTTTGCATTAATAGCTTTCAAGGATTTACTTCTTCCAGGGCAGGTGTTGATTCTAACAGACAACACAACTGTCATGTGGTACATCAACAAGCAAGGGGGAACACATTCTTATCTTCTATGCAGGCAAGCAATGATTTTGTGGGAGACTGCTCTGTTTACAGCTCAATCTTCAGGCAAGGTTTCTGCCAGGAGCACAGAACTCCTTAGCAGATGTGTTGAGCAGACGGATTATGGATCCCCACGAGTGGAAATTGGATCCTCATGTATTTCAGAAATTGACAGTGTCCTGGGGAACTCCAGACATAGATCTGTTCGCTTCTCCACTAAACCATCAGCTGCCAAAGTTTTGCACAAAAAGGTTTCATCCCACAGCTTGGAAAGTGGATGCTCTTTCTTTCAATTGGAGCAATCTTCATGTGTATGCCTTTCCACCTCTGCCTCTCCTCTCAAAGGTACTTCTAAAGGTCAGACAGGACAAACCAAGGATGATTTTAATAGCTCCAGATTGGCCTCGACAGCACTGGTACCCATTACTGAGAAGTCTGGTACGGAAGCCTCCATGGCCTTTGCCTTCGATTCCACACCTGTTGTCACAGGAGGACAGCCATTTGCTCAATGTCAAACTTCACTCTCTTCACCTAACAGCCTGGCATATTCTGTTTTGAACCATAGAAGGTCTCAACTTCCACAACAAGTTTTGAATGTGATTTTGGAAGCTAGAAGGCCTAGTACAAGGAAAGTGTACGCAGATAAATGGAAGAGATTTTTATTTTGGAGTGCAGCAAAGGATTTTGATGTTTCTGAGCCTAATTTAAGTGTGGCTCTTCAATATCTTTCTGAGTTACTGGACAAAGGTTTGTCCTTCTCTTCTATTAAGGTTCATGCTGCAGCGATTTCAGCTCACTATGAATGTGACCCTCCTTTGTTTTCGCATCCTTTGTTCAAGCAATTTCTTAGAAGGGCAAAGAATATAAGACCCCCACGTAGAGCTCCTACTCCTGCTTGGGATCTCAATTTTGTGTTGGAGAAACTCACTCTACAACCTTTTGAGCCTGCAGCTACTTCTGAGTTGAAATATTTATCATGGAAGACTGCTTTTTTGTTGGCCATTACCTCTGCAAGAAGGGTTTCTGAATTACAGGCCCTTATGGCAGTTGAGCCTTTCTTGATTTTCCATAAGGATAGGGTATCTTTACGTACTAATCCTTCCTTTATGCCTAAGGTGGTTTCTAGTGTGGCTTTAAACCAAACTATTCATTTGCCTACTTTTTATGCAAATCCCCAAAATAAAGGGGAAAAGATTTTGCACACTTTAGATGTACACAGGCAGTTGCGATATTATTTGGACAGAACTAAAGGGTTCAGGCAGTCTCAGCAGTTGTTTGTTTCTTTTGGTTTGGGTTCTCAGGGCAAGCCTGTGTCAAAACAAACTATTTCTAAGTGGATTGGGTTTTGCATTGCTTTCTGTTATTCCCATCATGGCAAGGAGGTTCCAGCTGGGATTAGGCCTCATTCCACTAGGGCTACTGCCACTTGACAGCTTTTTGAGGAGTGGCAACCAAGGATATTTTGGAGGCAGCTACTTGGAGTTCAGTGCATACTTTTTCTAGGCATTATCACCTACCACTTTACTCTAAATCCAGGGCTGGTTTTGCCACTGCTGTTTTGCAGGGCATTTTGGCAGCTCCTGCTTCCTTGTAGTTGACCATCCTCCCATACCTCTGCTTTGGGATTCTACCCAAGTGTAAGGACTGCAGCAATGTGAGATGAAGAACATAGTACAGTTTTGTACCTACCATAAATGTAGATGTTCGAAGATCCACATTGCTGCAGTCCAATTACCCTCCTCCTTCCCTCTGTAGTTAGAGGTGGTTGTGTGGGTTGGGTTGTAAATATTGTATGTATTGTATGTATTGTACATATAAGTAGTGCAAGGGTGGTTGGTTGTTAGTTTGCTGTCTTTTGGTTTAGACCTTTAGGTTTAGGGTCTTCTGACATCTGGGGCAAGAAAAGACTGAGGATATGACGTCGGTCATGCGCATTTGTACCCTGACGTCCTGATGTCAGTCAAATGCGCCTTGACCGACGTCAGCCTTATACTTTGATATTCGGGCCGACCGAGGACAGCGGACTACCCAAGTGTAAGGACTGCAGCAATGTGGATCTTCGAACATCTACATTTATGGTAGGTACAAAACTGTACTTTTCCACCAAAGTCGAGGGGGAACCAGGATCCACCAGACACCCATCTCTGACTCCAGAATCGGAAGCCTTCTGCTTTAGCTTAGACTCCTGAAACTAGGCTTTCTCCCTTGCCCAAAATTTTTCCACTAAAAAGAAAACAAAAAAGTAAACATTTATCTCTCTCTGCTGAGGAACTAGCTGACTGGCAGTCTTTTACTCTGTCCTTAATGCAGGCCTTCATGGCTCTTAGGCCCTCTTCCTCCTCTCCTTCCACTGTCCCAGTGCTTAAACCCAAGGCATGCCTCAGCTACTTCTATACTCCCTCTTCTTCTGAAGAAGAAATTCTCTTATCTGATGAGTCTTGTTACCTACTTAGCACAGATAGTTTCTCTTCTAGAATACTATTGAGCTATTGCAAATCGAATTTCCTTCATCTGCCACCCCCCTAGTTATGCCTGCATACCTGGATGCATTTACATCAGCGTTTAAAAATCCTGATTCTCAGCCACTTGCTTCTAAGAGACCTGATAGTTTCTACAAAGTGCCCAATGACTACAAATTTCTTGTGAAACCCCCCTTGGCAGACCCTGCAGTGATTGGTGGCAGCCCCAGACAAGCAGTCAAGACTGATCCCATCCTCGTCCCTTCTGCTTATTGCCAAGGTCAGCAAAAACATGGACAGGCTAGGAAAAAAAGTTTACACCTCTTCCACCTTAGCCTTCAGAGCTGTTAATTACCAAACCCATATGATTAAGTATCCCTTGGACTTGGTATCCCAAGCATCTACACTCCTGTCCTCTTCTTGACTCTGCTAATACGACTGAGGTAGCATCAAAACTGCCCCTGGCATCCCATGTGACCAGATACTCAATTACATGCAGTTATGGTGCAGCAGAGGCTTCTGCTAGATCTGCTGTATCTGCCTCGGTGATCCACTGATATTCATGGCTTTGGCTTCAACCTCTGCCTGAGGATTTCAAATCCAAAATTCTTGCTGCTCCACTGGATCACAACCTCCTGTTTGGGAAGCAGTCTGCTGAACTGTTCAAGAATCTTCAGGAGAAAAGCAAGCAAGGAGCTTTAAGACATTAAGCACCTTCTGGTATCCCCTATACCTGAATACTACAGAAACTATCCAGCTGAGACCATCTATATCATAAGAACTCCCTCCACTGCTACCCCTTCTTCCAGGCATAGGAGAGGAACCAGGAGGCAGATCTCTTCCAGACTTGCCTCGTCTCTACCTACCCCTAAACAGCCCTTTCATGACAGAAGTGGCACCAGCAATGCGCGAGTTCCTTGTCCATCTCTCCTTGTCAGCCCATCAGATCTCTGGGTTCTGGCAATTGTAGAAGAGGGATACTTCCTTTCTTGGAAAGCAAGGCCCCCCTCTCAGGGGATCCCATTCCCACCCAAAACCAACTACACCTTATTTCAGACATTGTACAAGATGTACTGACCCAGGGAACCATAGTGCCTGTCCCTTCAGGACAGTAAGGAAAAAGGCTTTTACTCAAGGCTGTTTCAAGTACCAAAAAAGGATGGGCCTAAAGGCCCATCCTGGATTTGTCCTTTCTAAGCCTCTTCCTAAAAGTCCCATCTTTCAGAATGCTATCCCTCAATACCCTCCTTCCACTATTGCCAGCACAAGCGCTCATGGTCATGCTAGACCTGAAGGAGGCCTACCTACACATCCCTATAAAACCCTTTTTCAGAAAGTATTTGCATTTCACTGGGCTCTGTTCTCCATTTCAATTTACTGCCTTGCCCTTTGGTGTATCCACTGCACCCAGGGTCTTCAAATGCTTTGCTCCAGCCATAGCCTATTGTAGAACCAAGGTCATTCAAATCTACCCCTACCTAGACGATGAACTCCTTGCGGAAAGTCTTCTCCCTAAAAAAAAAAAAAAAAAATCTGCAGTTTGCCATGCATGTGCTACAGGGTCTGGGGTTCACCTTCAGTCTCCCCAAATCATTCCCTAACACCACAGCTGGACAAAATCTTTCTGGGCTGCAGGATTTGAACAGACCTGATGAAGGCATTCCTTCCTCAGTACAAAGTGCATTCTCTAACAGGCCACTTTCAGAATCTGCTCCAGGTCTACCAACTGTCAAGACAATTCCTGTGACTTCTGGGCCTTATGGCAGCCACCATTCCTATGCTACCATTAACCAAGATCCACATGAGAAAACTACAATGGTATCTAAAAAATGTGCGGTCTTAACACAGCCACCCTCTAGAATTTCAGATTCCCTTCCTACCTTGCCTAAAGGCAGAGTTAAGTTGGTGGATCCAACTAGTTCAAATTAACCCAGGACTTCCCCTTCACCTTCCCACACCAGTTCGCTACGTGCACACAGGCACATCAGACCTGGGCTGGGGAGCTACTGCGAAGGGCCTAAAGCGCAAGAACGCTGGCAGTCACCCCTCCAGAAAAAACACTTCAATGTGAGAGAAATGAGTGCAGTCCCTCTGACACTGAAAACCTTTCTTCCCATCCTTCAGCTAGGTCCCCTTCAAATCTTCACAGACATCTGGTACATCAGCAAATGGGGGGGGGGGGGTCTTTTATCCTCTGTAGGCTAGCAATCCGGATTTGGGACCTAGCCTCCCAAAACATCTCAACTCTGCAGGCAGCCTACCTACCATCTTGAGACAACCACCAGGCAGATGCTGTCAGCAGATCATCCTCTCTACATCACGAGTGGATGTTAGAGAAGTTTTTCTAGAAATTGTCCAACAGTGGGGCATGCCTCAAGTAGAGTTGTTTGCCTCCCCCCAGAACAGACAACTGAAAAAAAAATTTCTACCAAGGACCACTTCCCAGTAGCTTGGAGAGAGGACACCTTCACCATCTCATGGAAGGGACGGTTTCTGTATGTCTTTCCCCCTTCCCTCTCATTCAAAGGGTCCCCCTGAAGATCAGGAGGGGCATGCTAAAAATCTTGCTGGTGACACCCTATTGGCCAAGGTAGCATTGGTTCCCCCTTTTACTATCCATCTCCAAGGGCAATCACCATAAGTTACCCCACAAGGTGGACCTACTTGCACAGCAGAAGGGAACACTCATCCACCCTCACCTGGAAATGCTATGTCTAACAGCCTGGGTGATAAACTTTTAATACCCTTCAGACGCCACTACTCTAAGGGCATGCTTTCAGTCCTGAGGGAGGCCAGGAAACCTAATACAAGGAGATCCTACATTTTAAAATGGGAAAGATTCTCCAAATACATAGGGGTCCCTTTTTAGCAGATGTCTTTCTAGTCTTAGCTTATGTGTTTGAACTTATCAAGGTAGGCCTTTCATATTCATTAGTGAAAGTCCACCTGTCTGCAATCTCTGCCTGCTTGCCTTTAGACCCTCCTTTACTCTCCAGGTTAGATGTTAAATTCTGGAAAGGGGTCTTGCACATAAGGCCACCAAGGAAACCTATTTCACTGCCTTGAGACCTGAATTTTGTAGTAGAAAAACTCACACTGGCCCCATTTGAACCAGCCAGTTCTTTAACATTTCAAATGGGCACATGGAAAACAATTCTGCTGGTAGCTCTCACCTGAGGTAGATGATGATCAGTTACAGGCACTCATGGCCTGTCTCCCCTACACTATCTTTCAGAAAGACTGGGTGACCCTGCTCACCAACACTTCTTTCCTGCCCAAAGTGGTCAACGAGCTGTCATTAAATCAGTCCATCCACCTGCCCACCTTCTTTCCCTCTCCCACCAAGGACAGTGAGAGAATACTCCATTCCTTGGATGTGTACAGACAGTTAAGATTTAATTTGGACAAAACGAAGTCCATGAGGAAATCTAATCAACTCTTTTTGTATCCTTTCATCCCAGGGCTGTGGGCAAGGCAGTCTCCAAACAATCTCCTGTTGGATCAGGAAAAGTATCTGCTTCTGCTACTGTTACTACGGCAAAGACTTACTTCAGGGGATAAGAATGCACTCTGTTAGGGCCACAGCATTCTCCAAAGCGTTCTTGAAAGGCCTGGCTACAACCCCCATCCTGGAGGCAGCCACCTGGTTCACTATACACACCTTTACCGGACACTACAAATTGGAGCATATCTCCACAGCCAGAGCAGGTTTCGCTAGGGCAATCCTGCAGGGATTTCTGGAATTGGCTACCTCTACCTCCACCCTTCCTCCTTCTTAAGCTGTGGTACTCTCCCACACTAAGAATGCTGCAACATGGGGAAAGAAAGACACAGAATAGTTGTTTAAAATCTTACCATAACCATAGATGTCCTTCTCTTCCATGTTGCAGTATTCCTTCCCTCCCATCTGTCCCCCTGCATGCCTTTAAACCTGTCTGTGGAGCACCACCTAGACTATAGTCACACTGGGCAGCTAATGGCACTTTGCGGTGACATCATTTGGCTCTGTCTAGTACACTGTCTGACTGGGCAGTTAGATGTTCTCCGTGTTTCACTGTTGCAGTCCTCACATTTGAGTTATCCCTGCCAGGGTAGCCCTCAGCCGGCCCGAAGACCAGAGACTTAGTATTTCTGTATCAGTTGCTGTCACTTGAGGACTGACGTCAGGTCATCAGTAGTATAAAACCAGGGCCGGTGTTAGCATTTTAGGGGCCCCCAGCAAATAGCAAGTTTGGGGGCCCCTTAGGCACTTCTGTCAAAGTAACCCTGCCACTGCCACCCCTCTGAAGCAGCCTTTTAGTTCATGCTGCAAACTTTTAGCAGTAGTATGTACAGACTTACCTGTAGCTACAATGCTGTTACAGTACACCAGGTGTATGTACCAGTCTATATTCGTCCATCTCATATAGGGACATTCACAGTTACTGGCATTTTAGTTACAGCAATGATACATTCTAGCAACTCTATGTACAGGTCTGGACTTAGGTGAAATGCTGTCTGTATGCTCTAAAGTGGATTTTAATTTTTTTCTTTTTACATAATCTTTTCATCCAGTGTTGGCTTGAAAAGAAATTACGATTAAAGAAGGAAATTCATTGCTGCTGTTCAGCTTAAGTTTTCCTTGGAACCTTTTGTCACACCTTTCCTGACCAGGACTGCACAGTAATAACTATTTAGGAAATAACTCACTAAGCCAGGGCCCAGGAAGCCATAGGGTTATAGGGTTGTGATGCATTTTAGAGCATTTTCCCAACCTTTTAATCCAATGGTGCCATAAACAAAAAACATGAGCAATAAAAGAATTTCCGTCTTTTTTTTTTCTTTCAAGGAAGATATGAGTTGTACCCAAGGCTTAATATTCAAAGATGACAAAATAGTAGCTCATAACAAGCAAGCTATTTGCTGTCTGGATACAGAGGTCCAGTCTAGGAATATGGCCTGCTTTACTACCTCTCCCAAAAAAGACAGTCATTGCCTATGCATCCCTCTGGTGTTAGACTGGGATGAAAGCAGAGGTTCCAATTGCCACAGTCATGTGTTTCAGTTGAATGCTGACATAGATATACATGGCATGCCTTCTCACTCCTCAACCCTAACCATCAGTGAAAGTTACCTGTAAACGTGCCTGAGTGATATTGAAAAAATAATGATTACAGTAATGTATTTTACTTTGTTTCTCATAGACAGTACACTGTCCCTACACAAGTTATAGTAACCTTCTTTATACACCTCTGAGGTATGTGAAAAAAGTAAAAGAAACAATGACCAAACTGTCTTCATCCCAAAGATAAACTGTAATCACCTCATGTGCACACCTCTATGGTTTGACTGAAATGAAAATTAAAGAAGTAACCCCCCAAAAAAATCCTACAGCAGCTTTCTGTACATACACATCTGAGCAGGGCTGGTTTAGGAATAAGTGCAGATGAGAGCAGTGGCCATTATCAGCTTAATCCTAACAGTGTCAAATCAGGTTAAAGAGTGTAATCAGAAAATTAATACATTTTTTCTCATTTTTCCCCAACCAGCAACAGCTTTTGTTAGGCCCTCACACAGTCAAGGATGATTAAGAGAGTCCCCTGTATCAATTTATACAGTCTGGGAGTGGGGGCCACCAGTCTCCTTGAAGATTAAATTGCCTGAATGTTCTGTGACATATTTCATGCATTACTTTTGAAATACGACTTGTTAGCTACATTTTTCACTGATACCCATATGTATCTTAGCATTATTTGGTGTATGCAGAGATAAAAATCAGTGATATTTTTTACAAACACTCACAAAAGCCACAGCAATACTAGTTTTGTACTTATTTCAGCAAATAGCAATACATTGTGCAGCACTGGCACTGCCACACCAGTTTAGTGTATAACGATCAAACAGCAGCAGGGGGAAGTCACTTTTATTTACCTTGGTAAGGAGAAACATGCAAATGTCACTGTCTCTTATTTCACAGACCTTCCATAATTTTGCTCATAAGTTTGCTCTGTCCTTCATAAAAAAATTGGTTTGCTAATAAATCTTTCAGGAATACAAACAGTCAATAATTCCAGGCATCAGAGGTTTATGCTTTGAATTATCCAAAAATGTATATTGATGCAAAAGATGTTATTCTATTAACTTTTTTAAGTGAATTAGAGTAATATTTAAAATGTGTTCCTGATTTTGAGACTTTATTCTGCTATTATTTTTGGTATTGTACTGAATTCTTCAGTAAAGAAGTTGAGAATTGTACTGGTGTTCTACCAGCATTTATAAAACTCCCTGAAAGAAAACAAAAATATCTCTGAAGATCAGAAGCATCAGCTCTTCTTTCAAGATTTGCACTCAAATCAGGAGTCAGTCACTTCTGCCTGCTGGTCTCTCTACTGCTTACTTTGTTTATGTTCATTATCAGCTTTATCCTAACAGGGTCATATCACAGCCCTGTTCAGGATAAAGAGCATAATCAGGAAATTATTGCATTTTTTTCCTCATTTTCCTAACCATCAGCTACTTTTGTGGGGCCCTTACACAGTCAAGGATGATTAAGGGGCCCCCTTACAGCCACAGGTATTGCAGATACCTAAAGTTGTCTGTGTTGGTTTTAGTGGAAAGAATGTCCACCAAGCAGGGTTTAACTATGCCAAAGGCACTTTTCAGTGGTAAAATATTTAATGGAGTTGTGAAGCCTGTTAATTGATGGCACACTGTTACTACAACCAAAGTTATCTTTGAATTTTAAAGGAGATATAAATAAGAATTATTACCCTCCTGGTTTATTAAGTATACAAGATTGCTGTACTAGCTTTTGTTAGTTTGACAGACATATTACAAAATATCAAGATAAGAAAACTTGCTGTGGTTGGGGGCCCCCCAGAAACAGGGGGCCCCCAGCGACCGCAGGGTTCGCTGGTGCCTAAAGCCGGCTATGTATAAAACAATGCAGCCGACGCCATTACATCACTCTTTCTTGCCGTTGAGCCAGAAGCAGCAACAGTTCGCACGAGTGCAGGTCTGCCGCTACATGAGTTTTCATCTCCGAATTGAAGTTGAAGTCTTCTGAAGTTAAGTACCCCGTTGGGGATCCTTTTTTCTTGAACTCACTGATGTCAGAAAAGGTTGATATTTGTCTCGCTTGTGGAAAGCAAATACCACGCCGAGACTTCCACTCTTACTGCGTCAGTTGTTTAGGCTCAGAACTGGACGTCCCCCGTTGTCGCTTCTGTGCTTTGTTCAATGCCAGAACTATCTGTCTTCGGGCCCTTATTGTAGCCAGATATTTTCATTTACATTCCTTGAATTCCAATATGGCTTCGGTAAGCTATCCAATAGCAGATCTTCCGAAAAACTTAAAGATAAAGACAGAGACAGAACGTCACATTTAAGGCTCCAGGTTTATTGTCCTGCTTGCGACGTCCCACGCACCAACAGTAACCAGGCTTAAGCTTTTGTGTAGGTGCTGACGTTCGGGTTACTTGAGGTGAAGACTCCCAGACTAAGACTACTGCAACATGGAAGAGAAAGCAAATCTGTGGTTATGGTAAGATTTTACACAACTTTTCTTTTTGGGAGTTGCAGTGAGTTGGTAGACTTCAAAAATTCCCTGCATAAGTACTATATCAGAATATTGGATGAGTAAGTGAGTGAAACTAAGGAAATCATTTTTTTTTTTTTAAGCTGGAATACAGGATCTGAATTGGCTAGAGTGGACATTAGTAATGCCTTGCTGAGTTTAATTTGCAAAAAAGCTTGGTGGGGAAGCTTGTAGAAAGGCATTATCAGACTGGCTTTGGAGAGCCAAACAAATCTCTTGGACTTACCCAAGAAAACACTATCGCTTAATTGAGATCACACTCCGGAACGTTGATTGGTGAAAGAGACGTTTTAATAGCAGGACCTGGCACCTGGAACAATCTGTTGACTGATGTAAAAAATTTGTCATGTTTAGAATTCAGTCGCGCCTTAAAGGTACATTTGTGAAAGAAGGCTTTGACACAGTGACTGTCACTGGACAGTGCAGTGGTGCAGCAGTAGCATTGTCGCTTCACAGCAAAAGGTTCTCTGGTTCAATTCTTCGCTGGGTTGCCTTCTGTTTGGAGTCTGCTTGTCCTCACTGCGTTCGTGTGGGTTTCTTCCGGGTGGTCCGGTTTCCCCTCATGTTACAAAGACATGCGTCTAGAGCATTTCTCCCCGGGCCTCGGCTGAAAACTGGCTTCATTCCAAGTGTGACTTTCCCCGGTAAACAAATGTTAAATAAAATAAATCTACTGTTTAAGCCGGCAATGGAGAAACGCTCAATATTCGAGTGCTACTAGAAATTCCACCTCATATATAACTGTTCAAGTCCAACTCTGTGTATTTTAAATACCTTTTGTCTTGTTTGTGTAGTAATTTGTAGTTTTAAAAATGCATTCTATTCAGTTGATGAGCTTTAATTATGCAACTGTATATTTACTGTTCGTATTATGCCTCTTTTCCATTGTGTTTTACTGGTTTTATTACTTGCATTTGCTCTCTGGTTGTGACTGAAAAGGGTCAGGAGACAATCTGACCCACACGGTTATTGAAAGAAAATAGAACATTCTGATGAGTGGTAAGGAGTCTGCCGAGTGCACTTTGAGAAAGTTGTGTCTTTCGGCTTGTTCTGAAAGTTAGCTGGCCACAGACTACCTATAGGCAGGATGTTCATCGTGCATACAGCTGCAGTCATAACAGATGGGTTATCTTGCCGTCAGGCGGGTCCTCGGTCGGACGAATTCCAAAGTCTAGGTCCGGCGTCGGTTGTCGTCGCTTCTTCCCTGACGTCAGGGGTATGAGAAAGGCAGCCAACACCATTTTCTTCAGTCTTTCTTGCCGCGCGGTGCCCGAAGCAGAAGCAGTTCGCAAGTGCCGGTCGGCCAGCTCCTGAGATTTATGAAAGTATTTCAGCCGAAGTCTTCTTGAAAGCTAAGTACCCCGTTGGGGAAACTTTTCTTGCCTCAGACCGATGTCAGACAAAGTTAATAATTGCATTTCATGTGGGAAGCAAATACCGCATAAGGATTTCCACTATTTCTGTATACCTTGCTTAGGCCCAGACCACGATATCTCGGCCTGTCGTTTTTGTGCTAGATTCAATAAGCACACTATTAAGCGTCGTGCGGAGTTCGCCCTTCACTTTTTTGGCAAAAAATTTAATTATATTATGTCGTCGGATACTCCGACTTCAGTTTTGAGCAAAAAACGCAAAGATAAGGACCGACATACGAGGTCCGCACCTCCTACTGAAACCACGCTAAGGCCGATTACTGGTTCTCCGGTACTCAGCGAGGCGCCTACGCAGCCCCTGAGTACCGATGACAATGCATTACCGGTGTCTTTAGTACCCGAGGTCGCAGGCTCCTCGGCCCCCATTCCTACTACAGATCCCGATGCCACTCCTGGCGGGGAAACTCAGAATTTAGACAGGCCTATCATTTCTCAAGGGATCTTCAGGCCTTCCTCCTTCTCTATTAAAGCCTTCACTAAATTAAAGCAGCCATGAAAACCGAAAAACAGGTTCCTCAGACCCCCTCTCAAGGCACCATGCCTAAAAAACAGATGCTTAAAATGACTGAGGAGTTGATTACTCTTATCAGGGGTTCTCATCCCCCCTCTGGCCAAAGGCCCAGATTAGAGGAAGACTACCCTTCCTCAGATCAAGCTTCTATTACCTCAGAACTATCGGAGGACCAGGATTATGCCTATTCTCCATTCGAAGACTCTGATGCAGAGGAGTCTATTCCCTTGGTCCCCCCCGAGGACTTCTCTTTTGGGGAAACCCTGCATACATTGAGGGAACACTTTCACTGGGAAGGCCAAGATTATTCAGATTCCAAGAAAAGGCTCAGGGAATTTCTTCTGCTCCCCCAGCATAGGCCTCTGGCTATCCCTCCTGTTTTAGATATATTGGATGATGTGTACACAGAAGCCAGCCTTAATCCTGATTCTTTGCCACCAGCTCCTGTTAAACCAGACGGGTATTACCTGGTTCCTGATTCTCACCAGTTCCTATATAAAAGCCATACTGCTGACCCAGAAACAATTTCACAGGGTCCCAAGGGAATTAAGGCCTCTACTGATAAAAATCCATTACCTTCAGAGAGAGATTCCAGAGCTTTAGAAAGGTGGGGGAAAAAGGTGTACACCTCGGCCACTTTAACTATGAGGGCATTAAACTGTCAGTTCCATATGTTAAAGTATCAACAGTTTTTGATATCTCAGCTGAAAAGCAAGATGACACAACCAGAACAACCAGATTTAAAAGAGTTGCAGGATTTGTTGCATGGTGCAGAGCAAGTGGGTAAACATACCTTGCAGTGTGGTTTTGATGCTTTAGAGGCCTCATGTAGAGCTGCTGTTACGGGGTCTGTTATACGTAGGCATGCTTGGCTCAAAGAGCAAACCTTACCAGATCATGTCAAAGCTAAATTATTAGATGCTCCTCTTCAAAAAGATTTATTGTTTGGTGTTAAAGCTGAGGAGGTGCTAAAGAAAATGGAGGAAAAAGCGAAATCAATGCAAACAGTGAAAGATTTCCTGCAGGTACAGTCTCCACGTTTCAGCAGAAACTGGCCTTCAAAAAATTGGTCCTTTACAGCCACGGACAGACCTCAAAGGGGCAGATACAGGCGCCCAAGGGGCAGAGGGCAACCTCAAGGATCCTTCAGAGCCAGACAGTGTCAAACACCAACCCCAAGAGGTGGAGAAGATAGATCAGTCTTTTAGAAAAAAGACACAATGACTTCCCCTTATTCCTGCCAAGCAAAGCTTTAATGGCAGCACCTTTGGGCGGAAAATTGACACTATTCTCAAAAAATTGGCATATTGTAACAAAAGACAAATGGATTCTGGACATTATATACAGAGGCTACAGGTTCCACTTTCACACCCTTCCAAAAATGAGAGGCATGCCAAGCCTGCCACAAAATCAAAGGGCAGAGGCACAAAAAGAAGTTTCAGGTCTCAGGCATGAAAGCAATTCAAGAGGTACCTGCAAAAGAACAAGGTCAAGGGTTTTATTCCAGACTATTCCTGGTACCGAGGAAAGACAAAGATTGGAGACCTATCTTAGACCTATCCATCCTAAACACATATCTACAGGTGCCAAAATTCAAGATGCTCACATTACAGCAGCTTCTTCCCATGCTGGGCAAGGAGTCTTGGCTGGTAACATTGGACCTCAAGGAGGCATACCTACAATTCCCTATCAGACAAGATTGCAGAAGATACCTCAGATTTCTTGCAGTTTCAACCCATTACCAATTCTCTGCATTGCCCTTTGGCTTATCTACTGCGCCCAGAGTGTTTACGAAATGCCTGGCATCAGTAATCGCCTTCTGCAGACTACAAGGGATACAAATCTACCCATATCTGGACGACTGCCTGATCCAAGCGGACAGCAAGGACATACTTCTGAAACACCTGGTGTTTGTAATAAAACTGTTGAACTTCCTGGGATACACAGTCAACAAAAAGAAATCAAAACTATTACCCTCCCAACAAATAATGTTCCTGGGTGCCAGCTTGGATACAACCCCCCCAGATGGCCTACCCTCACACCAGACAAGCAAGGGCAGCTGTCTCAATACTTCAGAAAAATGGCAACTTACACCAGGCTAACTGCAAGGAAAATCCTGCAGGCTCTGGGATTCATGGCATCTTGCGTCCCACTAATCCCATGTGCAAAGCTGCATATGAAGAAACTTCAATGGTACCTGAAAAACTTATGGTCTCAACACAGCCACATCTTGGAAACAATTATCCCACTCATTCCATGCCTTCAAAAGGAATTTTTGTGGTGGACTCAAGCATGCCAAAGAAACACAGGTCTTCCTTTCTGTGTACCTCAAGCAATTCAAATCATCACAACAGATGCCTCAGACAACGCCTGGGGAGCACACGACAGATCAGTGCATTCAGGGAAAATGGACCCGAAAAGAGAAGCACCTCCATATCAACCAAAAGGAAATGCTAGCCGTGCAAAAGGCTATTATGACCTTCAAAGACCTACTGCACCCAGGCCAGCTATTGATGAGGACAGACAACACCACAGTGATGTGGTACATAAACAAATGGGGGAACTCATTCATACCCCCTGTGCAGGCAAGCCATGACCCTATGGAACATAGCACTGGAATTGCAAATTCAACTGCAGACTCAATTCCTGCCAGGGAAGGAAAACACACTGGCAGACAACCTAAGCAGGAATATGACAGATCCACACGAATGGAAGTTGCATCCTCAACTTTTCACAAAGATAACTCAGGCACGGGGGTAGCCAGACATAGATCTCTTTGCTACCCACAGAAATTGCCAGTTGAAAAAATTTTGTTCAAGGACCTATCATCCACAGGCCTGGAAAGTGGACGCACTTTCCTTCAATTGGGCAACACTGACAGTCTATGCCTTCCCGCCTCTTCCTCTGCTGCCCAAAGTTCTATTAAAAGCCAGAGCAGAGAGGCCGAAAATGATTCTCATTGCTCCAGACTGGCCAAGACAACACTGGTATCCGCTCCTGAGGAGCCTGACACTCTCCACCATGGATCCTACCTCTAGTTCCTCTTCTGTTGTCCCAGCACAACTACAAGACCCTTCACAGCCATCTCAAAACTCTAAATCTAGCTGCATGGAGAATTCCTTGATTTCCAAACAGTTTCTCCTCTCCAAGGAGGTGCAGGATGTCATCTCCAAGGAGGTGCAGGATGTCATCTTGGAGACCAGAAGACCTTCTACTAGAAAGGCTTACTCCGCCAAATGGAAATGATTTTATGCCTGGAATCTTGAAAAGGGACAGAATCCTTGGGTAAAAAATATACTTCAAATTTTACAGTACCTAGCTGAGATGTTAAACAATGGACTTTCCTTCTCCTCCATAAAGATCCACGCTTCAGCCATTTCTGCACAATACAACACAGATCCTCCTTTATTCTCTCGCCCTCTCTTAAGGCAGTTCCTCAGAGGGACAAAGAATTTAAAACCCCCAAGGAAACCACCAGTCCCTGCTTGGGACCTCAACTACGTATTGGAAAAGCTACCCTTCCTCCCTTTGAGCCAGCTTCTTCAACAGAGTTACAGTACTTGTCATGGAAAACAGCCTTTCTTCTGGCTATCACCTCAGCATGCAGGATTTCGGAGCTACAGGCCCTCATGGCCATGCGACCATTCATCATTTTCCATCAGGACAGAGTTTCCTTACGAACCAATCCTACCTTTATGCCAAAGGTAGTATCCAGTGTAGCTTTGAATCAGACTATCCACTTACCTACCTTTTATCCTAATCCACAAAACAAAGGGGAAAGACTTCTACATTCCTTGGAGATTCACAGACAACTACGTTACTACTTGGACAGAACAAAGCCATTCAGGAAATCTGAGCAACTCTTTGTGTCCTATGCTGTAAGTGCTCAGGGAAAGGCTATTTCCAAACATACAATTTCAAAATGGATAGCCAACTGCATACGCTTTTGTTACTCATTTCATGGAAAAACTGTGCCTGCATGCATCAAATCCCACTCCACCAGAGCCACAGCTACCTCTGCAGCCTTCCTCAGGGGGGTCCCTACCAAGGACATTTTGGAAGCAGCCACCTGGAGTTCAGTGCACACTTTCTTCAAGCACTATCACCTCCCACTATACTCAAAATCTAGAGCGGGCTTTGCCACAGCAGTCCTGCAGGGCATCCTAGCCCCTCCTAGTTCCACTTAGTGCCTGCCACCCTTACTTAGCTTTGGGATTCTACCCATCTGTTATGACTGCAGCTGTATGCACGATGAACATAGTACAGTTTTGTACCTACCATAAATGTAGATGTTCGAGTGCCCATACAGCTGCAGTCCATGTTTCCCTCCCTCCAACCCCTCTTAGGACAGGCCTTATGACAAATACTTCTCATATAACCTTTTTATGGTATTCTTTTATGGTGTATTTGCTTGCAACTACTGTTTTTGATTTATCAGCATTGCATCTTTGCATAACATTATGTTTGCCTTCCTTCTGGGGGCACCTGACATCTGGGGCAAGAACAACTGAAGAAAATGGCATTGGCTGCCTCATTTATACCCCTGACGCACTGACGTCAGGGAAGAAGACTACAACCGACGCCGGACCTAGACTTTGGAATTCGGCCGACCGAGGACCCGCCTGACGGCAGGATAACCCATCTGTTATGACTGCAGCTGTATGAGAACTCTAACATCTACATTTATGGTAGGTACAAAACTGTACTTTTTGATGAGGATTACAGCAGTTAATTGCTCCATTTTGCCCCAGACAGCACCATTTCTCCCACCTGATTCAGACATTAGGTGAAAAAACTACTGTTGCCTCAGCATGTGAGCTTACTGATGCAGTGCGTGTGTGGGGGGGGGTCCTTATACAACCAATTGCCTGTGGTAAGACCAGCAGCTTGAAAGTTGTTACCCTGCTCCTCATTGGTCACCTTTTCTCTGGGATCATGCTAAAGTCATGAGGGAAACCAGAAGGGGAGATAACAAGGAAGTCATATCTAGCTAAATGGAAAGTTTTCTCCATTTAATAAGAAAAGGAAGAACTGGCACCAACAAGCTAGTATGTGCGTGTGTGTTTCTCTCCAATATTTGAGAGCTGTTCTTTTTCTGACTAGCCTTTGTCTCTGTAAAGGTAGTTTTTCTGACTATCTGTGCATGCCCACCTATTGTCCCCTTCCACTGATATTCAGATCCCTGGTGAAGTAATTCTTGAAGGGCATGGTCCACTTGAGGCTACACAAAATGAGTGGGCCCAGCCTCACACTACAGTTGCGTTGTTAAAGCTCGTCTTTATCACCTTTTGAACCGTCATGTTGTGCACCTTTAAAATTCCTTACCTGGGAACTGTTTCTTATAACTGTCACATCTCTAAGAAGTCTCTGAATGGCAAACCCATTTTTGGAGGGAGACTTTTTTTGCAGCCCTATGGATGCAGGAGGGCCCTGTGTATTAACTTTGTCTGTATTGCAAAAGTTGGTACAGGAGTAGCACTGAACCTAACTATCCACCTTCTGGTGGTGGTCTCAAATCCCTTAAGGAAGGAGTGAAGAAAATTGAGCTCCATGGATATGCATATGCAGTTCATTTAGCACCTAGACAGAACTAACCCTTTCAGAAGATCAGATCATTTGTCTCTCTTGTTGAAACCAAACAAGGATCAACAGGGGAAGGGGGCAAAATATCTCCGTGGCTTTCACATTGCATTATCATTTGGTGTCAAATGTGTGGAGAGACATTACAGCTAGCAAGGACATTGTTAGTATGACCTTCCTGAAAGTGGTTAGCACCCTGGATATCCTAGCAAAAGTAATTTGGTCCTCATTTCATATCATTATTAGGCATGACAGGCTTGATGTGAGTTTTTGTGCTAGCACTGGATTTGCCTCTGCTATCTTGAAAAGGGTATTGTGGTCTTAGCGTGACTGGGCAACTGCCTTAATTATCAGGATCAAGTAAAGTCTGGGAATCTTCCATTCACTTTTTGACTGAAGCAGTGACCTTGAAGGACACAGTACCACTTTTGTAGGTATCTTAACACAATTGCAGATGCTAGAGTGTAGTCACTGTTAGGCTTATTTCCCCTGTCCTTCCCCTCTACTGCAGTGGGATTATTATGGACCCTGGTGGTACCCATATACCCTTTCCTTCATCCTTCAGTTATCAACCACGCTCTCCCCCTGGGCTTAATGTTTTTGTCACAACTGCACTCCCCCTGCAGTAAGCAAGAGACCAAGACACAGGTATATTATGGACCAGCAGACCCTAATATGTACGTGGCCCTGCCAGCTCAGTGACTAGGGACTAAGGACAGCATAGGTGGATGCAGCCTGTGTATCTGGTATGTGGCGACATCAGAGGTAAGATGACATCATGTAGACTATGGAGGAAAGGTTCCAGTTTATTTAAGGCTGGGTAGACTTCACATTCAACCTGCAGCAGAGAGCTCTCTGTATTCTAACTGCAACACTGGCCAGTACTGTTACATCTAAAACTATTGGTAAGTTGGCTACACAGCTGTTCTGAAACGCATCTTCAGCAGAGTGCGTCAGCGTATTGGCATTCCTATACATGTTCTGTTGTATTTTTGGTCAAGGCTGATACTTTGTGGGCTGTCATAGGATCATAGGAAGCTACTAGACTGTTGACCTTGAGGCCCTTACAAGCATAGCCAGGAATTTAGCCCATGTTCCGATAAGTCGGCACCTGATGCCCGCGTCCAGCAGGGACACAGGTGGAATCCCAAGGGTGTATTTTCTGTTCCCCATCCTGTTGTCTAGGTCCTGCTTAAAAAAGGATATTGAGGTACTCTGCTTGATGTGGATAGGGAGTCTATTCCACAGAATGGGGAGTCTCTGGGACACACATCTGTCCTGCCAACTTGTCTTGTTGATGTTACAGACCAGGTTGAGGTCGCACGTGTGATTTACTTGAGTGGAGCTTGACTTGCAGATATGCAGCAGTCCTTTCAAGGCGGGATGTGAAATTGCTATGTATGCCAGGCAGAGGTCACATCTGAGGAGTCTGTATGAGACTGAGTAGAGGGACAAGGCTTTTATCCTGTGTAGGGTAGATGTTTGAGGACCTGTATTCTCCTGATGAGGAACCACTGTGGTCTCTACAGCTGCTGCATGTGTTTTGTGAGGTGCATGCCGAAAGGGGCATTGTACTCATTAATGGGTATTATAAGGGAAGAAGACATGGATGTTATGACCTCCTTGTCCCTGGAGGAGATACCCTTACTTATGAGGTGGGCCACATAGAAATCCTTCTGTACAGTGCAGGGAATGTGGTAGTCAAAAGTCAGTTTTATAGCAACCTGGGTGCCAAAGTCCCTCAAGACTGATTACGTGCTTAGGACCTTGTTATTAATGTGATAATTTCTGGGGATGTTACTCTCCCCAAAGGGGGTGATGCATTCTTTGGCATTCAGTTTGAGGCCATGATGTTCATCGTGCATACAGCTGCAGTCATAACAGATGGGTTTTCCTGCCATCAGGTGGGTCCTCGGTCGGCCGAATTCCAAAGTCTAGGTCCAGCGTCTGATGTCGTCGCTTCTTCCCTGACGTCAGTGCGACAGGGGTATAAAAGAACCAGCCAACACCATTTTCTTCAATCTTTCTTGCCGCGCGGTTCCCGAAGCAGAAGCAGTTCACAAGTGCCGGTCAGCCAGCTCCTGAGATTACGAATATTTTTCAACCGAAGTCTTCTTGAAAGCGAAGTACCCCATTGGGGAAACTTTTCTTGGCTCAGACCGATGTCAGACAAAGTTAATAATTGCATTTCATGTGGGAAGCAAATACCGCATAAGGATTTCCATTCCCTCTGCATTCCTTGCTTGGGCCCAGACCACGACGTCTCGGCCTGTCGTTTTTGTGCTACATTCAACAGACGCACTAAGCGTCGGGTGGAGTTCGCCCGACACTATTTTGGCAAAAAGTTTAATTACAATATGTCGTCGGATAATCTGACCTCAGATGTCCTTCAAGGATGCATCTGCAGTCTTTACAAATGGGTTGTCCTGTCGTCAGGCAGCCCTTCGGTTGGCCGGATTCCAAAGTCTGGGTCTGGCCTCGGCTGGTGTCGCACTTCACCCGACGTCATAGCTGCATTTCTTCGGGAATAAAGGCATCAGCCGACGCCATTTTCCTCAGTCTTTCTTGCCGCGTGGCGCCCGAAGCAGAAGCTGTTCGCAAGTGCCGGTCGGTCAGAACCAGAGATTACTACTACCGAATACTTCTACTACTACCGAAGACTTCTAAAAAGCTAAGTACCCCGTTGGGGACTCTTTCTTGCCTCAGCCGATGTCAGAAAAAGTGAATAACTGTTTAAATTGTGGGAAACAAATACCTCATAAAGATTTCCACTCTTACTGCTTACCTTGCTTAGGCCCAGACCACGACGTAGCAGCTTGTCTAGCCTGTGCTTCTTTCAACCGACGAACGCTTAGACGTCGGTCTGAATTTGCTGAAGAGTTTTTCGCCCGCTTTTGCTTACATCATGCCGTCGGATACTCCGACTACGCAAATTTCTAAAAAACGCAAGGAAAAGGACCGACACTCGCGGTTTCGGCCGAAACCGTGGTTAAGCCAACCGCGAGTGTCTCGGTTTCGGCTGTAACAGAGTCCACGGTTCTTCCTTCGGCCGAAAGCTTGCCACTTACCGAGGCCTCATCCAGCTTGGCTGAATCTGCTACTGAAATCCCACCTGCTCCTGCAGGTTCTCAGGATTTATCAGATACTATCCCTTTGGATATTTCTACCCCTGCACGTGGAGCTGCTAGGCCTCCTGTATCCATGTCTATTAAGGCCTTTGCCAGGGCTAAAGCAGCAAAAACTACCAAAACTGTGCCTGCTAAGACCCCCTCTCACAGGCCCAGTTCTAGTTCACAAATGCTTAGTCTAGCAGAGGATCTCATTTCTTTGATCTGGGGATCTCAACCACATCCAGACAGGGCCTATCACCCACCTCCAGAGAAGAGGACTAGAGTAGAGCCCCCTGAGCCGGGTTCTTCAGATGGCTCCTCTGATGAATCAGATAATACAGACCCTCCAGAGGCCCCTTTTTCTCCTTATGAGGACTCTGATGCAGAAGAGTCCATTCCTTCTGCCTCTCCGCCTGAGGAATTTTCTTTTGGGGAAACCTTGCATGCTATGAGGGAACAATTTCAATGGCAGGGCCAGGATTTTTCAGACTCTAGGAAAAGGCTTAGAACCTTTTTGCATTTGCCACAGCATAGGCCTTTAGCCATTCCTCCAGTACTTACTGTTGTGGATGATGCTTTTAATGATGCTTGTACTGCTTCTGACTCTCTTCCTCCGGCCCCTGCTAAGCCCGATAGGTACTATAGGGTTCCGGACACACATTATCATTTGTATAAGGCCCCCTTTGCAGATCCCGAAACTATATCTCAGGGACCCAAGGCTGTAGCAGCTACCTCTATCAAAAACCCCCTCCCCTCTGAAAGGGAATCCAGGGCCTTAGAGAGATGGGGTAAAAAAGTTTACACTTCTGCTACTCTTTCAGCTAGGGCCTTGAACTGTCAATTCCACATGATCCAGTATCAGGAATTTGTTAGACCAGTTAACTAAAAAACTGTCCTCAGATGAACCATTAGACAAAAAAATCTGTTCAGGAAATGGTACATAACATTCAGCAGGTCAGTAATCATTCCTTAAAATGCGGCTATGATGCACTGGAGGCTTCCTTTAGATCAGCCATGACTGGCACAGTGATCAGAAGACATGCATGGTTGAAAGAGCAGGCCTTACCAGACCATGTCAAATCAAAGCTACTAGATGCTCCCATGGACAAGATCAACTTGTTTGGCTCTCCTGCACAACAGGTGCTGAAGAAGATGGAAGAGAAAGAAAAATCTGTCCAGACAGTCAAAGATTTCTTACAGGTCCAACCTCCAAGGTTTAGCAGGAATTGGCCCTCCAAGAATTGGTCCTTTCCAGACACCTCCAGAGCTCAGAGAGGCAGGAATAGGCTCAAGAGGCAGAGGTCAATCCAGAGGTGCCTACAGGGGACGCCAGTGGCAGGCTAACAACCAGCGAGGTACAGCCACAGATACAGCCACCACCACTACTACAGGACAATCACAGTGACTTGGCTCTGGCACCGCCTACCAGGGAACAACTAGAAGCATCCTTAGGCGGGAAGCTAGCCTTATTTTCAGTAAACTGGCATTACATCACAGGAGACAAGTGGATTTTGCAGACAATAGACCAAGGTTACAGGTTTCACTTCCATACTCTACCAAGGAAGAGAGGAATGCCAAACCTACCTCCAAATCAAAAGACAGAAGCTCTAAAACAAATAACTCACTTACTAAGGATGAGAGCTGTAGAAAAAGTACCATCTATCGAGCAAGGCCAAGGATTTTACTCCAGGCTCTTCCTGGTACCAAGAAAAGAAAACCAATGGAGACCTATTCTCGACCTGTCCGCTTTAAACACATACCTCATTGTCCCAAAATTCAAAATGCTGACCCTACAGCAGCTTCTTCCCATGTTGGGCAAGGAGTGTTGGCTGGTAACTCTAGATCTCAAGGAGGCATACCTGCACGTCCCCATACGACCAAATTGCAGAAGATACCTCAGATTTCTTGCAGGATCAGAGCATTATCATTTCTAAGCATTGCCCTTTGGCTTATCTACTGCGCCCAGAGTGTTCACGAAATGCCTGGCATCAGTAATTGCTCATTGCAGGCTTCAGGGAATCCAAATCTACCCTTACCTGGACGACTGCCTGTTACAAGCGGACAACAAAAACAAGCTAGCAGAAGACTTGAAAAGGGTCATTTATCTACTGCAAGCCCTGGGATACACAGTCAGTACAAAAAAGTCAAGGCTGATACCATCCCAAAGGATAACCTTTTTGGGTGCAGAGCTGGGCACATCAAAACAAATGGCATTCCTAACAGTAGAAAAACAGGAGCAACTCCCTCTCTACTTCTTGGCATTAACAAAGCAGAACCGGCTAACAGCAAGAAAAGTCCTGCAAGCCTTGGGTTTCATGGCATCCTGCATAATATTGGTTCCACATGCCAGACTGCATATGAGAAAGTTACAGTGGTACCCAAGGAATTTATGGTCTCAGCACAAGCACAGCCTAGAAACCCAAATTCCAATAATCCCATGCCTGAAGCAAGAATTCCAATGGTGGGCTCAGGTCTGTCAATCAAACAAAGGACTGCCCTTCCACAGCACTCAACCAAGCCAGACCATCACAACGGACGCCTCAGACCTCGGTTGGGGGGCCCACATGCTGGACAAGTGCATACAAGGCTTATGGACTCAAGACCAGCTGCACCTACACATAAATCAAAAGGAAATGCTGGCAGTAAAACTGGCAATCCAGACATTCAGACCATTTCTTCGACAAGGTCAACTGTTGATAAGGACAGACAACACCACAGATGTCCTTCATGGATGCATCTGCAGTCATAACAACTGGGTTGTCCTGTCGTCAGGCAGCCCTTCAGTCGGCCGGATTCCAAAGTCCGGGTCCGGCTTCGACTGATGTCGCACTTCACCCGACGTCATCTCTGTGGGTCTTCGGGTATAAAGGCATCAGCCGACGCCATTTTCCTCAGTCTTTCTTGCCGCGTACCGAAGCAGAAGCTGTTCGCAAGTGCCGGTCGGTCGGATCCAGAGATTACTTCTTCCGAATACTACCAAGACTTCTAAAGCTAAGTACCCGCTGGGGACTCTTTCTTGCCTCAGCCGATGTCAGAAAAAGTTAATAATTGTTTAACCTGTGGGAAACAAATACCTCATAAAGATTTCCACTCTTATTGTCTGCCTTGTTTAGGCCCAGCCCACGTAGCAGCCTGTTCGCCTGTGTCATTCAACCGAAACGCTTAGGCGCCGGTCGGAGTTTGCTGAACAGTTTTTCGGTTCTGATTTTGATATTATGCCGTCGGATCCTCCGACTACCCAAACTGCTAAAAAACGCAAAGATAAAGACCGACACTCGCGGTCCGCGGTTTTGGCCGAAACCATGGTTAAGCAAATCATGAGTGTCTCGGTTTCGCCAAACCGAAAACTGATCAAAGTACAGCTGAATCTATCACTACCACTGAGGCCCCTGCTACTTCTCTTGAATCGGCCTCAGAAATCTTATCCACTACGGTGGTTGCCACTGACTTATCAGACACCATTCCCTTGGATGTCTCTACCCCAGCACGTGGTGCTGCTAGGCCTCCAGCAGCCATGTCCATTAAGGCCTTTGCCAGGGCTAAAGCAGCCAAAACTACTAAAACAGTGTTTGTTAAACCCCCTACAACCAGGCCCTCTTCTAGTTCACAAATGCTTACTCTGGCAGAAGATTTAATTTCATTAATTAGGGGATCTCAATCTCACCCAGACAGGGTCTCTCAGCCCCCAGAGAAGAGACCTAGGGCAGAGCCCCCCGAGCCTGTGTCCTCTGATGATTCTGCCGATGAATCAGACATAACAGACCAGCCAGAGGCTCCTTGCTCCAATTATGAAGACTCAGATGCTGAAGAATCCATTCCAGCTGCTTCCCCACCAGAAGAATTCTCCTTTGGGGAAACCTTACATGCCATGCGAGAGCAGTTCCAATGGCAACAGCAGGATTTCTCAGACTCCAGAAAAAGACTTAGGACCTTTCTGCACCTTCCACAGCACAGGCCCTTAGCTATACCTCCTGTCCTCTCTGTGGTGGACGATGCCTTCAATGATGTCTGCTCTGCACCAGATTCTTTACCTCCAGCCCCTGCCAAACCAGACAGATTTTACAGGGTACCAGACACTCATCACCACCTTTACAAGGCCCCACTTGCAGACCCCGAAACTATATCCCAGGGCCCCAGGGCAGTAGCCTCGACCACAGCTAAAAACCCTATTCCTTCTGAAAGGGAAGCCAGGTCATTAGACAGATGGGGCAAAAAAGTCTACACCTCAGCTACTCTCTCAGCTAGAGCTTTAAACTGTCAGTTTCACATGATACAATACCAAGAGTTTATGCTTGATCAATTAACAAAAAAGCTATCCTCTGATGACTCTATTGATAAGAAATATGTATTAGAAATGGTAAATAACATACAACAGGTTAGTAACCATTCCTTAAAATGTGGCTATGATGCACTGGAGGCTTCATTTAGATCAGCCATGACTGGCACAGTGATAAGAAGACATGCATGGCTAAAGGAACAAGCCTTACCGGATCATGTTAAAGCTAAGTTATTAGATGCTCCTATGGATAAGACCAGCTTGTTTGGTACACCTGCCCAGCAGGTAATGAAGAAAATGGAAGAAAAGGCAAAATCTGTTCAAACGGTTAAAGATTTCTTGCAGGTTCAACCCCAAGGTTTAGCAGGAACTGGCCTGCCAAAATTGGTCCTTTCCTGACTCCACAAGATCCCAAAGGGGCAGGAATAGACGTTCCAGAGGCAGAAACCAATCCAGAGGAGGTGCCTACAGAGGACGACAGTGGCAAGGTAACAACAGAGGCACAGACACAACCACTGCCACTACAACAACACAACCACTGTGACTTACCTCTAAATCCGCCTACCAGGGAACAAATAGCAGCTCCATTAGGCGGCAAATTAACCTTATTTTCGAAGAACTGGCACTATATCACAAAAGACAAGTGGATTTTACAAACCATAGATCAAGGTTACCGGTTCCACTTCCACACTTTACCAGTCAAAAGAGGAATGCCAAATCTACCTCCAAATCAAAAAACAGAGGCTCTACAACAGATAATGCAATTAGCAAACATGAGAGCTGTGGAAAGAGTGCCAACAACAGAACAAGGAAAGGGATTCTACTCCAGACTATTCCTAGTTCCAAGAAAGGAAAAAAGTTGGAGACCTATTCTCGACCTGTCCACCTTAAATACATACATCATTGTCCCAAAATTCAAAATGCTGACCCCTATAGCAACTTCTTCCCATGCTGGGCAAGGAGTGTTGGCTGGTAACTCTAGATCTCAAGGAGGCATACCTGCACGTCCCCATTCGACCAATCTGCAGAAGATACCTCAGATTTCTTGCAGGATCAGAGCATTATCAATTCTCAGCATTGCCCTTTGGCTTATCTACTGCGCCCAGAGTATTCACAAAATGCCTGGCATCAGTAATCGCCCACTGCAGACTACAGGGAATTCAAATTTACCCATACCTGGACGACTGCCTGCTACAAGGGGACAACAAAAGCAAGCTGACAACAGATTTACAAAGGGTCATTCACTTGCTACAAGCACTGGGATACACAGTCAATTTACAAAAATCAAGGCTGATACCACCCCAAACAAGGACATTCTTGGGCGCGGAATTGGACACAGTAAGACAAATGGCATTCCTAACTGCAGAAAAACAAAAAGAACTCCCTCTTTACTTCTTGGCTCTAACAAAACAGAACAAGTTAACAGCAAGAAAAGTACTGCAGGCCTTGGGCTTCATGGCATCATGCATAATCTTGGTCCCACTTGCCAGACTACATATGAGAAAACTACAGTGGTACCTAAAGAATTTATGGTCCCAACACAGGCACAGCCTAGAAACAGAAATTCCACTAATTCCATGCTTAAAACAGGAGTTCCTATGGTGGGCTCAAGCATGCCAGTCAAACCCAGGTCTACCATTTCGCAGATGTCAAGCAAACCAGACCATCACAACAGACGCTTCAGACCTAGGATGGGGGGCCCACATGCTGGACAAATGCGTGCAAGGATTGTGGACGAGGATCAACTTCACCTGCACATCAACCTAAAAGAAATGCTGGCAGTAAAACTGGCAATCCAAAAGTTCAGACCATTTCTCAAAGAGGGCCAGTTGATGATAAGGACAGACAACATCACAGTCATGTGGTACATCAACAAACAGGGAGGCACTCATTCATACCCCCTATGCAGAATGACTTTGGAGCTGTGGAACCTGGCACTCAGCTACAACATCCAGTTACAGGCAATATTTGTACCGGAAAGGAGAATACTCTAGCAGACATATTAAGCAGAACCACATCGGATGCCCACGAATGGATGCTACACCCGGACATCTTCAAGACCATCTGAAAGAAATGGGGAATGCCTCAGATAGATCTATTCGCTTCCCCTCTCAATCACCAGCTCAAAAAATTCTGCACAAGGACATTCCACCCACTGGCATGGAAAGTGGATTCGCTCTCCTTCAGCTGGAAAGGCCTAACAGCATATGCATTCCCACCTCTTCCCTTGATACACAAGGTATTACTAAAAATCAAGGAAGAACGTCCAAGGATAATCCTGATAGCTCCAACTGGCCAAGACAACACTGGTACCCACTGCTGAGGAGCATGTCTCGGAACAATATGTGGCCAATACCCCTGATGCCTTTGATGTTAACCCAGAACAACTACAGCATCATGCATCCAAACCTAAAAATGTTGCAACTGACTGCATGGAACATCACATAGCAGCAGCTAATCCAGAACTTTCCCAAAGAGTTAAAGATATTATTCTTGAAGCCCGCAGACCTTCAACAAGAAGGAACTATGCAGGAAAATGGAAAAGGTTTGTCATTTGGAGTACTGAAAGAGGAAAAGATGTGTCAAACATAGTTATGCCTAACATTCTGGAGTATCTGGCAGAGCTTCTACATACAGGCCTGTCCTACTCCTCCATCAAGATACATGCATCAGCTATATCAGCAGAATACAGCTTTGATCCACCTGTCTTTTCACATCCTTTACTCAGGCAGTTCCTCAGAGGAATCAAGAATGTAAAACCTCCAAGGAAACCACCATTGCCAGCTTGGGACTTGAACTTTGTGCTAGAAAAGTTGACACTATCACCTTTTGAACCAGCAGCAACAGCAGACCTACAGCATCTATCGTGGAAAACTGCTTTCCTACTGGCAATAACCTCAGCCAGGAGGGTTTCTGAACTTCAGGCCCTAATGGCAGTACAGCCCTTCCTAATCTTCCACCAAGATAGTGTCCATGAGGACTAATCCTACATTTATGCCTAAGGTGGTATCCAGAGTGTCTTTAAACCAGGCAATCCACCTACCTACCTTCTTTCCCAACCCACAAAACAGAGGGAAAGAATACTGCATACCTTGGATGTACATAGACAGCTACGCTACTACTTGGACAGAACAAAAGTAGCAGAAAAACTGACCAGCTTTTGTAGCCTATGCAACAGGAAGGGAAGGAAAAGCTATTTCCAAACAGACAATCTCCAAATGGATAGGAAATTGCATACGATTCTGTTACTCCTTCCATGGAAAACCAATTCCACAGAACATAAGACCTCATTCTACAAGGGCAACAGCCACTACCACAGCCTTCTTACGAGGAGTGGCAACCAAAGACATTATTGAGGCGGCTACTTGGACCTCCGTGCATACATTTGCCAAGCATTATAATTTGCCTCTATATTCCAGATCCCGAGCAGGGTTTGCCACTGCTGTACTGCAAGGGATCCTAAACGCACCATAATCTAGTTTTTCCTCCTCCCCTAGTTGGCTATGGTATTCTACCCAGTTGTTATGACTGCAGATGCATCCATGAAGGACATAGTACAGTTTTGTACCTACCATAAATGTAGATGTCCGAACTGGATAGCATCTGCAGTCAGGATTACCCTCCCTCCTTCCCCTCTGTGGTACTCCTAGGGTGTTTACCCTCCTAATAGCTAGCTGGTGGGGGGAGTCTTTTATGGTGTATTTGTTTGTATATATGTACATACATGCTTATTTTTGTGTTTACCTCTGTCTTTTTGGAAACATTGGCATTTATCCAAATTTTAGCCTTCAAGAGGGCTACTGGCATCTGGGGCAAGAAACACTGAGGAAAATGGCGTTGGCTGATGCCTTTATACCCGAAGACCCACAGAGATGACGTCGGGTGAAGTGCGACATCAGCCGACCCGACTTTGGAATCCGGCCGACTGAAGGGCTGCCTGACGACAGGACAACCCAGTTGTTATGACTGCAGATGCTATCCAGTTCGGACATCTACATTTATGGTAGGTACAAAACTGTACTTTATGTGGCACATCAACAAACAGGGAGGCACACATTCGTACCCTCTATGCCGGATGGCAATGGACCTCTGGAATGTGGCCCTGAGCTACAACATTCAGTTACAAGCAATTTTTGTACCAGGAAAAGAAAACATTCTAGCAGACATACTAAGCAGAACTACCACGGATGCCCACGAATGGATGCTGCATCCGGACATCTTCAAAACCATTACAAGAAAATGGGGACTACCAGAAATAGACTTATTTGCATCCCCACGCAATCACCAACTGAAGAAATTCTGCACAAGGACGTACCACCCACTTGCTTGGAAAGTGGACTCCTTATCTTTCAATTGGAAAAACCTGGCAGCATATGCATTCCCACCACTTCCTTTGATGCACAAGGTGCTATTGAAGATCAAAGAGGACCGTCCAAGGATCATCCTGATAGCTCCAGACTGGCCAAGACAACATTGGTACCCATTACTGAGGAGCATGTCTCGGGAACAAATATGGCCTCTACCCCTAGTTCCCTTACTGTTAACACAGAACAACTACAACACCCTGCATCCAAACCTGAAAACACTGCAGCTGACTGCCTGGAACATTGCATAAGACCAAATAACCCAAATTTATCCCAAAGGGTTAAAGACATTATCTTGGGGGCTCGCAGACCCTCAACAAGAAAAGATTATTCAGCAAAATGGAAAAGATATCACATTTGGAGTACTGCAAAAGGAGAAAATGTGTCACTGGTAAACATAGCCAGCATCCTGGAATACTTGGCAGAGCTCTTCCACAACGGCCTGTCCTATTCTTCCATTAAGATTCATGCATCAGCTATTTCAGCAGAATACGACTTGGATCCTCCAGTCTTCTCACATCCTCTGCTCAGGCAGTTTCTGAGAGGAATTAAAAATGTAAAACCACCTAGGAAGCCACCATTGCCAGCATGGGACTTGAACTTTGTGCTAGAAAAGTTGACACTCCCTCCTTTCGAACCAGCAGCAACAGCAGAATTACAATACTTATCATGGAAAACTGCTTTCCTGCTTGCAATCACTTCAGCAAGAAGGGTATCTGAGCTACAGGCATTAATGGCAGTACAGCCCTTCCTGATCTTCCATCAAGATAGTGTCCATGAGAACAAATCCTACGTTTATGCCAAAGGTGGTTTCCAGAGTATCTTTAAATCAGGCTATCCACCTACCTACATTCTTCCCCAACCCACAGAACAGGGGAGAAAAGACTGTTGCATACCTTGGATGTACATAGACAATTACGCTACTACCTGGACAGGACCAAGGGCAATAGAAAAACTGACCAGCTACTGGTAGCATATGCAACAGGAATGGAAGGAAAAGCAATTTCAAAACAGACAATCTCTAAGTGGATAGGAAATTGCTTTAGATTTTGTTACTCCTACCATGGGAAGAAAACTCCAGAAAACATCAGGCCTCACTCTACAAGGGCTACAGCCACTACCACAGCTTTTCTACGAGGAGTGGCTACCAAAGACATTTTAGAGGCTGCTACTTGGAGCTCCGTGCATACATTTGCCAAGCATTATAATCTACCTTTATACTCCAGATCCCGAGCAGGTTTTGCCACTGCTGTTTTGCAAGGGATCTTAAGTACACCATAATCTTACTTCTCCTCCTCCCCCAGTTTGGCTATGGTATTCTACCCATTTGTAAGGACTGCAGATGCATCCTTGAAGGACATAGTACAGTTTTGTACCTACCATAAATGTAGATGTCCGATAGGCATGCATCTGCAGTCAGGATTACCCACCCTCCTTCCCCTCTGTGGTACTCCTAGGGTATTTGCCCATCTTGTAGCTAGCTGTGGGAATCTATTATGGTGTATTTGTTTGTATATATGTACATACATGCTTATTTTTTGTTTGCTCTCTACTATTTGGAACCATTTGCATTTATCCAAATTTAGCCTTCCTAGAGGGCACCTGGCATCTGGGGCAAGAAACACTGAGGAAAATGGCGTCGGCTGATGCCTTTATACCCGAAGAACTGCCGCTATGACGTCGGGTGAAGTGCGACACCAGCCGAGGCCAGACCCAGACTTTGGAATCCGGCCGACCGAAGGGCTGCCTGACGACAGGACAACCCATTTGTAAGGACTGCAGATGCATTCCTATCGGACATCTACATTTATGGTAGGTACAAAACTGTACTTTTTGAGTAAAAGACGCAAAGATAAGGACCGACATATGAGTTCCGCGACTTCTACCGACACCATGCTAAAGCTGACTACTGGTGCTCCGGTTCTCAGCGAGGTGCCTACGCAGCCCCTGACTACCGATGACACTTCATTAGCGGTGTCTTCTGTGCCCGAGGTCGCTGGCTCTTCGGCCCACACCCCGACTACAGATACCGAAGCCACTCTTGGGAAACGCAGAGTTTAGACAGGCCTGCCACCTCTCAAGGTGTCTTCAGGCCTTCTTCTTTTTCCATCAAGGCTTTCACTAAATCTAAAGCAGCCATGCATTCTAAAAGACAAGCTCCACAAGGCCCCTTTCAAGGCCCCATGCCTAAAAAGCAGATGCTCAAAATGGCTGAGGATTTGATTACTCTTATCAGGGGTTCCCAACCCCCCTTGGACAAAAGGCCCAGAGTGGAGGAAGAATACCCTTCCTCGGACCAGGCTTCCATTACTTCAGAACATTATGAAGACCAGGAACATTCATACTCCCCTTTTGAAGATTCTGATGCAGAGGAGTCCATTCCCTCTGTCTTCCCCCCTGAGGACTACTCTCTTGGGGAAACCTTGCATACCTTGAGGGAACACTTCCACTGGGAAGGCCAAGATTACTCAGACTCCAAGAAAAGGCTCAGGGATTTCCTCTTGCTCCCTCAGCACAGGCCTCTGGCTATCCCTCCTGTCTTAGACATACTAGATGATGTGTATTCAGAGGCCAGCCTCAACCCAGACTTCTTTACCTCCAGCTCCAATCAAGCCTGACTGGTATTACCGGGTTCCTGATTCACACCAATTCCTATACAAAAGCCATGCGGCTGACCCAGAAATCATTTCACAGGGTCCCAAGGGAATTAAGGCCTCCAATGCCAAAAATCCATTACCTTCAGAGAGAGATTCCAGAGCTTAGAAAGGTGGGGGAAAAAGGTATACACCTCGGCCACCTTAACCATGAGGGCATTAAACTGTCAGTTCCATATGTTAAAGTAACAACAGTTTTTGTTATCTCAGTTGAAAGGTAAAATGTCACAACCTGAACAACCAGACTTGGAGTTGCAGGATTTGTTACATAGTGCAGAGCAAGTGGGTAAACATACCTTGCAATGTGGTTTTGATGCTTTAGAGACCTCATGTAGAGCTGCTGTTACAGGATCAGTCATACGGAGACATGCTTGGCTCAAAGAACAAACCTTACCAGATCATGTCAAAGCTAAACTACTAGATGCACCTCTTCAAAAAGATATACTGTTTGGTGTTAAAGCTGAGGAGGTATTAAAGGAAACGGAGGAAAAGGCAAAATCAATGCAAACAGTGAAAGATTTCCTACAGGTACAACCTCCACGTTTCAGTAGAAACTGGCCTTCAAAAAAATTGGTCCTTTCCAGCCACGGACAGACCTCAAAGAGGTAGATACAGGTGCCCGAGGGGTAGAGGGCAATCTCAAGGATCATTTAGAGGCAGACTATGGCAGGCACCTACACCAAGAGGTGGTGAGGATAGTTCACAGCCATTCAGAAAGCACAACCAATGACTTTCCCCTTCGCATGCCAAGCAAGGCTCTATTGGCAGCACCTTTAGGCGGAAAACTGGCGTTATTTTCGAAAAATTGGCATATTGTCACAAAAGACAAATGAATCCTGGACATTATAGACAGAGGTTACAGATTCCACTTTCACACCCTTCCAAGAATGAGATGCATGCCAAACCTGCCACACAATCAAAGGGCAGAGGCACAAAAACAAATTTCAGCCCTCATGGACATGAAAGCTATTCAAGAGGTACCTGCACAAGAACAGGGTCAAGGTTTTTATTCCAGACTATTCCTGGTACCAAGAAAGGGCAAAGATTGGAGACCTATTTTGGAGCTATCCATCCTAAACACTTATTTACTTGTACCAAAATTCAAGATGCTCACATTACAGCAGCTTCTTCCCATGCTGGGCAAGGAGTCTTGGCTGGTAACATTGGACCTTAAGGAGGCATACCTGCATGTCCCAATCAGACAAGATTGCAGAAAATACCTCAGATTTCTTGCAGGTTCAATCCATTATCAATTCTCTGCATTGCCCTTTGGCTTATCTACTGCACCCAGAGTGTTCACGAAATGCCTGGCATCAGTAATTGCCTTCTGTAGACTTCAAGGGATACAGATATACCCATATTTGGATGACTGCCTGATCCAAGCGGACAGCAAACATACTTCAGAAACACCTGGCGTTTGTAATAATGTTGTTGAGTTCTCTGGGTTACACAGTCAACAAAAAGAAATCAAGACTAATACCACTCAAACAATAATTTTCCTGAGTGCCAGCTTGAATACAAACACCCAGATGGCCTACCTCACGCCAGAGAAACAAGGGCAACTAACTCATTACTTCAGAAAACTGGCAACCTTCACCAGGCTGACTGCAAGGAAAATCCTGCAGGCTCTGGGATTCATGGCATCTTGCATCCTACTAATCCCATGTGCAAAGCTGCATATGAGGAAACTTCAATGGTACCTAAAAAACTTATGGTCTCAACACAGCCACAGTTTGGAAACAATTATACCACTGATTCCATGTCTTCAAAAGGAATTTCTGTGGTGGGCTCAAGCATGCCAAAGAAACCTAGGTCTCCCATTCTGCAAGCCTCAAGCAAATCAAGTCATCACAACAGACGCCTCGGACTACGCCCGGGGGCGCACATGACAGATTGGTGCATTCAGGGCAAATGGTCCCAAAAAGAAAAGCACCTACACATCAATCAAAAGGAAATGCTAGCAGTAATAAATGCTGTTATGGCTTTCAAAGACCTACTGCATCCAGGCCAACTATTGATTAGGACAGACAACACCATAGTGATGTGGTACATAAACAATGAGAAACTCATTCATACCCACTATGCAGGCTAGCCATGTCTCTTTGGAACATGGCTCTGGAATTACAAATCCAACTTCAAGCACAGTTCCTGCCATGCAAGGAAAACACACTGGCGGACGACCTAAGCAGAAATATGACAGATACACACGAATGGAAGTTGCATCCTCATGTTTTTACAAAGATAATTCAAGCATGGGGAAGGCTAGACATAGATCTCTTTGCCACCCACAGAAATTACCAATTGACAAAATTCTGCTCAAGGACCTTTCATCCACAGGCCTGGAAAGTGGACGCACTCTCTTTCAGTTGGACAACGACAGTTTATGCCTTTCCACCTCTTCCTCTGCTGCCCAAATTTCTGTTAAGAGCCAGAGCAGACAGACCAAAGATGATTCTCATTGCTCCAGACTGGCCAAGACAGCACTGGTACCCACTCCTGAGGAGCCTGACGCATTCCCCACCATGGATCCTTCCGATAATGCCTCTTCTACTGACTCAGCACAACTTCAAAACTCTTCACAGTCAGCTGAAAACACTCAGTCTAGCCGCATGGAGGATTCCTTAAATTCACAACAGACCCTATTCTCCAAGGAGGTGCAGGATGTCATTTTGGAGGCCAGAAGGCCTTCTACTAGAGAAGCCTACTCTGCAAAATGGAAACGGTTTTGTACCTGGAATCAGAAAAAGGGTGCGAATCCTGAAATACTGAATTTACCTCAAATATTACAGTACTTAGCTGAAATGCTAAACAGTGGACTTTCATTCTCCTCCATCAAAATCCATGCCTCAGCCAAACAGTGGACTTTCATTCTCCTCCATCAAAATCCATGCCTCAGCCATTTCTGCAGAATACAACACTGATCCTCCTTTATTCTCTTATCCCCTCTTAAGACAGTTCCTCAGAGGGGCTAAGAATATAAAACCCCCAAGGAAGCAACCAGTACCTGCTTGGGACCTCAATTTCATTCTAGAAAAACTGACCCTACCTCCTTTTGAGCCAGCTGCTTCAACAGAACGGCAATATTTGTCATGGAAAACAGCCTTCCTTCTGGCTATCACCTCAGCACGCAGGGTTTCGGAACTACAAGCCCTCATGGCTGTGCAGCCTTTTCATCATTTTCCATCAGGACAGAGTTTCCTTACGAACCAACCCTTCTTTTATGCCAAAGGTAGTCTCCAAGGTAGCCTTGAATCAGGCTATCCACTTACCTACCTTTTATCCTAATCCACAAAACAAAGGTGAGAGACTACTACATTCCTTGGACATTCACAGACAGCTCCGTTATTTGGACAGAACAAAGCCTTTCAGAAAATCAGAGCAACACTTTGTGTCCTATGCTACAGGTGCTCATGGGAAGCCTATTTCCAAACAGATAATCTCAAAATGGATAGCCCACTGCATTCGTTTTTGTTAATCTTTTCATGGTAAAACTTTTACTACAGGCATCAGATCTCACTCCACAAGGGCCACAGCTACCTCTGCAGCTTTCCTCAGGGGGGTTCCTACCAAAGATATTTTGGAAGCAGCCACCTGGAGTTCTGTACATACTTTCTCCAAGCCACCTGGAGTTCTGTACATACTTTCTCCAAGCACTATCACCTACCATTATACTCCAAATCTAGAGCGGGCTTTGCCACTGCAGTCTTGCAGGGCATCCTGGCTCCACCTAGTTCCACTTAGTGCCTACCACCCCTTTTTTAGCTTTGGGATTCTACCCATCTGTTATGACTGCAGCTGTATGCACGATGAACATAGTACAGTTTTGTACGTACCATAAATGTCGATGTTCGAGTGCTAATACTGCTGCATTCCAGGTTTCCCCTCCCTCCTTCCCCTCTTGGGACAGGCCTAATGGCTAACACCACCTCATACAACATGATTGGGGTATTCTTTTATGGTGTATTTGCTTGCAACTACTGTTTTTTGATTTTATTGCATTGCATTATTACTTAAATTTATGTTTTGCCTTCCTTCTGGGGGCACCTTACATCTGGGGCAAGAAAAACTGAAGAAAATGGCGTTGGCTTGTTCTTTTATACCCCTGTCGCACTGACGTCAGGGAAGAAGCAACGACATCCCACGCCGGACCTAGACTTTGCAATTCGGCCGACCGAGGACCCGCCTGGCGGCAGGAAAAAACATCTGTTATGACTGCAGCTGTATTAGCACTTGAACATCTACATTTATGGTAGGTACAAAACTGTACTTTTTTCTGGCACCAGTTATTTTGTGTGAGACCCTCTTGGAGGATGTCTATATCACTAGGGGAATTGATGACAGCGCCCAGCTTGCAGTCCTCTGCAGACGTTGTCTGCAATAGCCTGCTGGTTTTGGCCTGCACCTCAGAAAAGTACATCCCAAACAGCAGAGGCCCCAAGACTTATTCCTGGGTTACACCACCTGCTTGAGGTGGCTTCCCCTATTTTGACTTGGTGGATTCTATCCATGAGCCAGTTTGCTACCCACCTTGGTTCTTCACAGTAATTTGATTTAAGATAAGTTGGGGGACTTCATTTTTTTTTTTCTTTTCAGTGTTTTGTACCTGCAGAGAATAGTGTTGCCCTGCCTTTTGTGGGACAAATTTGAGTGTAATTGGGACATAATGGTGCAAAATTTAACATTGGTATCTAAAGATGCACCATGGTCGAGTTTAGTTCTAGTAATAGTGTCATCTATTTTAAGATTCCAAGTTAAGGTTGTCCCCACCTGGATTTACTGTGGGCACTTTGACTCCGTTTTACCTCCCATATGGTTTCCCATAGTGTTTGTCAGTCAGTTTCTTTTATTGGTCTTTTTTGAGATCTCCCTGTACCATTAGACTTCTGAGTGGGACTGACCTGGTAAACAAAATGACTAAAGTTTTATAATTGCTTACCATTTCTGTCATCATTGAAATTTATGCATGAGCAGCCATAGATTTGTATCTAATAAGAAATCTGCTTAGGAGTACTGTCCCTGAACACACACATTGAGTTTTGAGTGTCCAACTGCTACCCATTGGGAAGTGTAATAAGTTTTAAAATCCTTTCTATTTCATCTTCAGCTTTTCGGCAGGTCATAGGAGCTGTGTGTGTTAAGCTTTATGCCACTGCAAAATAGTTTTAAAAACATTGTGCTCAAAAATGCAAGAAATCTTGATTTGAAGCTAGTGAGGTATAACTTTACTAATTGCTGTATGCAGTAGGTACAATGGCATTTTGTGTACAAACCATTGTGTGAGAAACTTGTTCCTTTCATGGCTGCAAGCATTGCATTTCTAATGAAATGTGTGCACTAAAACTAAAAACTGTCAGGAGAAGGTAATTGTGTCCTGTGTGGTTTCAAGAAATTGCTAACATGTGGCAGAAGAGTTTGGAGAGTTTTCAGCTTAAGTGCAACCTGTAGTTTGTGTTAAATTCCTATTTAAAATGGACTGTGTTACACTCAGACAAATGGAAGTATGTATCGGAGCTTGAGGATGGAGATGCTTGTTTGTTTGGAGTGATTAAGATGAAAGAGCTTGATTGCTTTTCATGTTATAAGAATGAGTATTGTTTTATTGTTGATGTCCCTGTTTTGCTTAAATGAAGGTCACTTTGATGGGTTTTTATTGCTTCATTTCTTTTCAGTATTTTTTTCTTCCTTTGTAGAGGCAGTTGGAGCATCTGGACAACGCCCTGTTTTTTGTCCTGTTCACAAACAAGAGCAGTTAAAGTTATTTTGTGAAACATGCGACAGACTGACATGCAGAGACTGTCAGCTACAAGAACATAAAGAACATAGGTATGCTCCTTAAACTTTTTTTTTTTCGAATCAAAATCACAGCAGCAGATGTGGAAAAAGAGTGTTTTAAAGTGGTACACTGTTGTGCAGAAGAGCTTGTATACAAGCAATAGTGCCCAACAGGGTGTGTGTTAACTGTGTAAATAATGCCTGCACAGGGGTGTTATGAAGCCCGAAGCTGTAGGCAGAGGACCTGTACATCATGGAAGGGCATTACTCACATAGTAACACACCCTGGAGGGCATTATTGCACTTAGAAAATGTGTGGGCTGTTTTTTGTATTGCTATATATTTTTTGATGAAAAATAATTCCTTTGCCTAATGTTTCCTACTCACTGTAGTGTATGCAAATGGTGTTGGAAGAAGTATTTTGCATCCAAAATGTAACATGTTAAAAAAGATCCATATATTTACATCCTGTTTTGGTCCCTTACTTCTAAAATGTGTGGTTTGCTGCCAGTCGTTTGGGTTTGAAGTAATTAAATATACATTTGAGTTTCAGACTTTATTTCCTTCAGAAAATTAACACTAATACAAATCCTGGTATTTAAGCAACTTTCTAATTTTATAAGAGCAATATTTAAAATAATTTCGTGTTTTTGAGCCTTTTTTCCCCATTTACTTCAGGCTTTATCTAATTTTTTTTTGAGCTAAGAGGTCGAGGTATGCAAACCTTTCTGCTGCCAGTGGTTTCTTGATCTCACTCAATGACACACACACACACACACACACTTGTGCTTCTGAAAATGCTTTCCAACACAAACCCTGTCATTACAGAAACTTTGTGATTTTGTAAGAGCAATATTTAAAATCTGTCCCTATTTTGAGCCTTTGTTCCACCTTTACTTTAGGCTTTATGATGATGTCTTGAGCTAGAGGTTGAGAGGTATGCAGACCTCAGGTGCTGCTGGTGCTTGATCGCTCTCGCTTGTCGCACATGCACATACTCTTCCGCTTTCATGTATGCATACACTCACGCAGACAGAAACATAAACACAGATGCACACACACGCACTTTTATGTTTTATTTACTTTTACACTTGCTAAACAGGAAAAGTGCTACTTAGCGAATGTAAACTAACTGCTTGAT
Source organism: Protopterus annectens (assembly GCF_019279795.1). NCBI lineage: Eukaryota > Metazoa > Chordata > Ceratodontiformes > Protopteridae > Protopterus > Protopterus annectens. The sequence continues at coordinate 223,774,308 of NC_056739.1, forward strand.
CTCACTGTCACACTTGTATATGCATATACTCACACAGACATAAGCACAGACACAGTGTCGTATAATGCTTGAATTTTGTGTGGGGAAATTAAGTCTTCCGTAAAGCTGCAGGTTCAAGTTGCTGCAAGGACATTTGTCCTAATTAGAGCACAGAGCTCGTCTGCTGCAATGGATACTTATCAGTACAGATTACTGTGTGCGTATGTCTGTGTGTGTGGGGGGGTCTACAATAGAATTTGACCAGTGTGAAGCCAACCACATGACATCTGCCCACTGGGTTTACTTTCAGAATTGTGCTGATGTCTTGATATAGGCTAACTCCATCCTAATGCATGCAGACTAGTTGAGAGACTGTCCATGTTTTTTTTTTTGCCTTTTGTAAACATCAGATACAAAGATTTCACATTCTCGTATGCAAGAAGCACTGTGTGGTTTCTCAGGTTCTAGGTGGGGAACTGTTATTGCACTTACCCATACTGGATTATTATGCACCTTAGGAAGAAATAGTGGGGGAATTGCAGAGAAAAATGAAGTTCACTGTGGTCCATCTGCTGAATCTGGAGTTTTCTCCCAACCTGCACAAATCCTGTCTAATGTCCAGAAAATCCAAAGTCTGCATGGGACCTTGCTGGACACAGTAGATTGTACCTACTTCTGACCAGGATGGTGTTCTTGGACAACTTCCTTAAGCAAACCGTGAAGACCTCTGTGATAGTGCAAGAGTTTCACAGTCTCTTGGAGTTAATACCTTAAGTCCTCCAAACTGAAGGCATTGTAGTAGTAACACCACTGTTGGTTAGTCAAGGAAATTGCACTTGTCCTATGTATTTAGAAAGCTTTTTCTGGCGGGTGTCTACTGAGCGGAGGAGTATGCCTTTCTCTCCAGTGGAGTCTAAGAAAGTCCTGGAAACCAACATGTTTGACAAGACTTGGAGAAGTTCATTCAGGCAATCTTGGGGTCCAAATTAATTGGAGCGTGTCCCGTATAAACTCCCAAGAGATGATTGCCTTTTTTAATGCACTTAAGGCTTTTTACTGCATTTGAATTTTACTGCTTCTCACTAATACCACCATGACTCTGGTACAGTTGGGTATAACTTGTACCCTCTCTGCAATTTTGCAGTGCAACCTTGGCAACATGGCCACTTAAGGGACTCAAGCTGACCTGTATTTCAGTAGATCTCAGACAGCAAACACCTTGAACAGAAATCTGACTGGCAAACACAAAATGCATGTAAAATTGACCACCGTCACAGAGAAGGTGGAAGGTAATGTTGGTCTTGGACCTGTTCACATCTGCAGAAAATAAAGTAGTTCCTCTATCTGTGCATAAGATTTGTGTGCAAGAACTTATGGGCAGTGAATGTTTTTTGTTGATCAGCGTTTTCTTGTATACATCCCTCAACTCCTGCCCTGCACAAGGATCTGCAAGAGATGAGGATGGAGAAACCAGGTATGGTTCTAGTGGGCCACTATTTTCTTGCAGCTGGTGAGCAAGTCTTGTAGAGTTTTGAACCTAGGAATAACTACTGACATGAGTCCTGCAGTGGTGTGGATCTAGGAATGAGTGCTAATATGGGTCTAGGTGTTTGACATTGTGATCTTTAGCACATTCTTTCATTATATTTTCAAGGTTGTTGTAGACCTGTGTCTCTGATAAGCAGCTCACATTTATATATGAAATAGACACACTGATATTTTGGGATTATTTGCTCACCAGATTTACATTTTTGAATGTGATGATCCTCCTTGGATTATTGTTGGTATATTCCAGACTGTTAAATTGCGTTGCCAAGTAACCTGAATGTCCAGCTACGGTAGCATAGCCAAAACCTTTCATAGAGCCATACATTAAAGCCCATGGGCATAGGGATGTGCAAGTCTGCAGTCAAATGCAGATGTCCTTCAAGGATGCATCTGCAGTCATAACAAATGGGTTGTCCTGTCGTCAGGCAGCCCTTCGGTCGGCCGGATTCCAAAGTCTGGGTCCGGCTTCAGCTGATGTCGCACTTCACCCGACGTCATCTCTGCTGGTCTTCGGGTATAAAGGCATCAGCCAACGCCATTTTCCTCAGTCTTTCTTGCCGCGTGGCGCCCGAAGCAGAAGCTGTTCGCAAGTGCCGGTCGGTCAGATCCAGAGATTACTACTACCGAATACTACTTCGAAGACTTCTAAAAGCTAAGTACCCCGTTGGGGACTCTTTCTTGCCTCAGCCGATGTCAGAAAAAGTCAATAACTGTTTAACTTGTGGGAAACAAATACCTCATAAAGATTTCCACTCTTACTGCCTGCCTTGCTTAGGCCCAGACCACGACGTAGCAGCCTGTTCGCCTGTGCTTCCTTCAACCGACGAACGCCAGGCGCCGGTCGGAGTTTGCTGAACAGTTTTTCGGCTCAGATTTTGCGTACATTATGCCGTTGGATCCTCCGACTACCCAAATTGTTAAAAAACGCAAAGAAAAAGACCGACACTCGCGGTCCGCGGTTTCGCTCGAAACCACGGTTAAGCAAGCGGCGTGTCTCGGTTTCGGCCGAAACCGAGAAAGCCGGTCAGTCTTCAGCCGAATCCATGACTACTACTGAGGCTCCTGCTACCTTAGTTGAATCTGCCTCAGAAGTTTTGCCTACTACTGTGGTTCCTAGTGATTTATCAGACACCATCCCTTTGGATGTCTCTACCCCAGCACGTGGTGCTGCTAGGCCGCCTGCAGCCATGTCTATTAAGGCCTTTGCCAGGGCTAAAGCAGCCAAAACTGTTAAATCAGTGCCTGTTAAGCCCCCTTCACACAGGCCCACTTCTAGTTCACAAATGCTTACTCTGGCAGAGGATTTAATATCCTTAATTAGAGGATCCCAATCTCACCCAGACAAGGCCTCTCAGCCCCCAGAAAAGAGATCTAGGGCAGAGCCCCCTGAGCCAGTGTCCTCTGATGATTCTGCGGATGACTCAGACATTACAGACCAGCCAGAGGCTCCTTTTTCTACTTATGAAGATTCAGATGCTGAAGAATCCATTCCATCTGCCTCTCCACCAGAGGAATTTTCCTTTGGGGAAACCTTACATGCCATGAGAGAACAATTCCAATGGCAGGGACAAGATTTCTCAGATTCAAGAAAAAGGCTTAGGACATTTCTGCACTTACCACAACATAGGCCCTTAGCTATACCTCCAGTACTGCCTGTTGTGGATGATGCATTTAATGATGTTTGCACCGCTCCTGATACTTTACCTCCAGCCCCTGCCAAACCAGATAGATTTTACAGGGTGCCAGACACTCATCACCACCTATACAAGGCCCCACATGCAGATCCTGAGACTATATCCCAGGGGCCTAAGGCAGTAGCCTCGACCTCAGCAAAAAACCCTATTCCTTCTGAAAGGGAATCCAGGTCCTTAGAGATGGGGGAAAAAAGTTTACACCTCTGCTACTCTCTCAGCTAGAGCTTTAAACTGTCAGTTTCATATGATCCAATACCAAGAGTTTATGCTTGATCAGTTAACTAAGAAGCTGTCCTCTGATGACTCCTTTAGATAAGAAATATGTTTTAGAAATGGTAAATAACATCCAACAGGTTAGTAACCATTCTTTAAAATGTGGCTATGATGCACTGGAGGCTTCATTTAGATCAGCCATGACTGGCACAGTGATAAGAAGGCATGCATGGTTGAAAGAACAGGTCTTGCCGGATCATGTTAAAGCAAAGCTGTTAGATGCTCCTATGGATAAGACCAGTCTATTTGGTACACCTGCTCAGCAAGTAATGAAGAAAATGGAAGAGAAGGCAAAATCTGTACAAACAGTTAAGGATTTCTTACAGGTTCAGCCCCCAAGGTTTAGCAGGAACTGGCCTGCCAAAAATTGGTCCTTTCCAGACTCCTCAAAATCTCAAAGAGGCAGGAATAGACGCTCTAGAGGCAGAAATCAATCCAGAGGAGGTGCCTACAGAGGACGACAGTGGCAAGGCAATAACCGAGGCACAGACACAACCACTGCCACTACAACAGGACGATCACAGTGACATGGCTCTGACACCGCCTACCAGGGAGCAAATAGCAGCACCTTTAGGCGGAAAGTTAGCCATATTTTCAAAAAATTGGCACTATATCACAAAAGACAAGTGGATTTTGCAAACCATAGACCAAGGCTACAGGTTCCACTTCCACACCTTACCAGTAAAAAGAGGAATGCCAAACCTACCTCCTAATCAAAAAACAGAAGCTCTAAAGCAGATAGCGGAATTAACAAAGATGAGAGCTGTGGAAAGAGTACCTATAACAGAACAGGGCAAAGGATTCTACTCCAGACTCTTCCTAGTACCAAGGAAAGAGAAAAGTTGGAGACCTATTCTCGACCTGTCCGTCTTAAACACATACATCATTGTCCCAAAATTCAAAATGCTGACCCTACAGCAACTTCTTCCCATGCTGGGCAAGGAGTGTTGGCTGGTAACTCTAGATCTCAAGGAGGCATACCTGCACGTCCCCATACGACCAAATTGCAGAAGATACCTCAGATTTCTTGCAGGATCAGAGCATTATCAATTCTCAGCATTGCCCTTTGGCTTATCTACTGCACCCAGAGTATTCACAAAATGCCTGGCATCAGTAATCGCTCACTGCAGGCTACAGGGAATCCAAATTTATCCATACCTGGACGACTGCCTGTTGCAAGCGGACAACAAAAGCAAGCTGACAACAGATTTACAAAGAGTCATTTGCTTACTACAAGCCCTGGGATACACAGTCAATTTACAAAAGTCAAGACTGATACCATCCCAAACAAGAACATTCTTGGGTGCGGAATTGGACACAGTAAAACAAATGGCATTCCTAACGGCAGAAAAACAAAAACAACTCCCTCTTTACTTCTTGGCATTAACAAAGCAGAACAATCTAACAGCAAGAAAAGTACTGCAGGCCTTGGGCTTCATGGCATCATGCATAATCTTGGTCCCACATGCCAGACTGCATATGAGAAAGCTACAGTGGTACCTAAAGAATTTATGGTCTCAACACAGGCACAGCTTAGAAACCGAAATCCCACTAATCCCATGCCTGAAACAGGAGTTCCTATGGTGGGCTCAAGCATGCCAGTCAAACCCAGGCTTACCCTTCCACAACTTTCAAGCAAGCCAAACCATCACAACAGACGCCTCAGACCTAGGCTGGGGGGTGCACATGTTGGACAAATGCATACAAGGATTGTGGACTCAAGACCAGCTGCACCTGCACATAAACCAAAAAGAAATGCTGGCAGTAAAACTAGCAATCCAGAAATTCAGACCATTCCTCAAAGAAGGCCATTTAATGATAAGGACAGACAACACCACAGTCATGTGGTACATCAACAAACAGGGAGGCACTCATTCATACCCACTATGCAGAATGACTCTGGACCTTTGGAATATGGCTCTGAGCTACAACATCCAGTTACAGGCAATGTTTGTGCCGGGAAAAGAAAACACCCTAGCAGACATGTTAAGCAGAACCACCTCGGATGCTCACGAATGGATGCTACACCCGGACATCTTCAAGGCCATCACAAAGAAATGGGGAATGCCACAAATAGACCTATTCACATCCCCACTCAATCACCAGCTGAAAAAATTCTGCACAAGGGCATACCACCCACTTGCATGGAAGGTGGACTCTCTATCCTTCAGTTGGAAAGGCCTGACAGCATATGCATTTCCACCTCTTCCTTTGATGCACAAGGTACTACTGAAAATAAGAGGAATGCCCAAGGATAATCCTGATAGCTCCGAATTGGCCAAGACAACACTGGTATCCATTGCTGAGGAGCATGTCTCGGGGGAGAATGTGGTCAATACCCCTGATGCCTTTGATGTTAACTCAGAACAACTACAACATCATGCACCCAAACCTAAAAACCTTGCAACTGACTGCCTGGAACATCACATAGCAGCATCTAACCCAGACCTATCCCAAAGGGTTAAAGACATTATCCTTGAAGCACGCAGACCTTCAACAAGAAGGAACTATGCAGGAAAATGGAAAAGGTTTGTCATTTGGAGTGCTGAAAGAGGAAAAGATGTGTCGAACATAGATATTGCTAACATCCTGGAGTACTTGGCAGAGCTTCTACATACAGGCCTGTCCTATTCCTCCATCAAGATACATGCATCAGCTATTTCAGCAGAGTACAGCTTGATCCACCTGTCTTTTCAAGATCCTCTACTCAGGCAGTTCCTCAGAGGGATCAAGAATGTAAAACCTCCTAGGAAACCACCATTACCAGCATGGGACTTGAACTTTGTGCTAGAAAATTAACACTCCCTCCATTTGAACCAGCAGCAACAGCAGATCTTCAACACCTATCATGGAAAACTGCTTTCCTACTGGCAATTACTTCAGCAAGGAGGGTTTCGAACTACAGGCCTTAATGGCAGTACAACCCTTCCTAATCTTCCATCAAGATAGGGTGTCCATGAGAACTAATCCTACATTTATGCCTAAGGTGGTATCCAGAGTGTCTTTAAACCAGGCAATCCACCTACCTACCTTCTTTCCCAACCCACAGAACAGGGGAAAGACTGCTGCATACCTTGGATGTACATAGACAGTTACGCTACTACCTGGACAGAACCAAAGGTAACAGAAAAACTGACCAGCTTTTAGTAGCCTATGCAACAGGAAGGGAAGGAAAAGCAATTTCCAAACAGACAATCTCTAAATGGATAGGAAATTGCATAAGATTCTGTTACTCCTACCATGGAAAACCAATTCCACAGAACATAAGACCTCATTCTACGAGGGCAACAGCCACTACCACAGCTTTCTTACGAGGAGTGGCAACCAAGGACATTATTGAGGCGGCTACTTGGACCTCCGTGCATACATTTGCCAAGCATTATAATCTACCTCTATACTCTAGATCCCGAGCAGGGTTTGCCACTGCTGTACTGCAAGGGATCCTAACTACACCATAATTTTTCTTCCTCCACCCCTAGTTTGGCTATGGTATTCTACCCATTTGTTATGACTGCAGATGCATCCTTGAAGGACATAGTACAGTTTTGTACCTACCATAAATGTAGATGTCCGAACAGGATAGCATCTGCAGTCAGGATTACCCACCCTCCTTCCCCTCTGTGGTACTCCTAGGGTATTTACCCTCCTAATAGCTAGCTAGGGGGGAGCCTCTTATGGTGTATTTGTTTGTATATATGTACATACATGCTTATTTTTTGTGTTTGCCTTCTACTTTTTTGGAAACATTGGCATTTATCCAAAATTTAGCTTTCCAAGAGGGCAACTGGCATCTGGGGCAAGAAACACTGAGGAAAATGTCGTCGGCTGATGCCTTTATACCCGAAGACCAGCAGAGATGATGTCGGGTGAAGTGCGACATCAGCCGAAGTCGGACCCAGACTTTGGAATCCGGCCGACCGAAGGGCTGCCTGACGACAGGACAACCCATTTGTTATGACTGCAGATGCTATCCTGTTCGGACATCTACATTTATGGTAGGTACAAAACTGTACTGTCTCTCACCCGTTTGTTCTGCTCATGGTTGTTAGTATCATTCTTGTCTTTGCTTGTCCAAATAAATCCCCTAGTGGGGAGCAGTCGCTCCTCTGGTGTCTGGGTTCTGTTCACGTAGCTTTATTATGTACAAACACATCAGGATTGAGGCTCAATTTCAACTTGGATAAACTTATAAACAAACTAGCTATCACACTCATACATGCTCATACTCTGGCTACATTGTCAAAATGGTACTGAAGCTAGCACGTGCTTGCTATTTATATGTATGCGCTGTCCTTGAAACTCTTCTTAAAGGTACAACACACTCACTGTTCTACAGCCTCCCTCTTTGAGAAATGAGTTGTGCATTATTGACAGTAATTGACATGCAATTGATACAAAATAATTATTTGACTCGCAGTTATACAGAACTAAATACATACATGCAGACAGTTATGTCTAGGTTGCTGTGTATTTCACACTAGGTCTGGACATATGATCAAATCGTGTGACATAGAAATTAGATCTAGGTTTAGCAGCTGAGACCATCTCTCCTGAATGTTGAACTTTGGGGAAATCCAGAACATCATCAGGAGCGGAAGTAGAAGTTAAGACATGTTCTGCAACAGGAACATTGTCTGGATTGTTCGGAGATCTAGAGTCTGTATCACAGTAATAATGCTGCGATATTGATTCTGATACAGGAGGATGTCTGCAATTTCTCCTGTACTCGACACCCTCAGATTCCACAAAGTATGATCTCTGCTTGGGATGTATACCTGTTACTTGACCAATCCGGTCAAAACCTTTCACTGTTTGTATCCTCACTGTCCTCTCCTCCTTTCAATGGCTGAAATCTGCTCAATTTATCTTAGCTGGACTTCTGGAAAGAATGCTTTCTGAATAGTTGAGCTTTGGCTGTTCTATTCTTGGCTTTAGACCTCAACAAACTGGAACTGATAGGCAATGTTGTTCTGGTTTGCCTAGATAGAAGTCTGTGAGCAGGCGAGCCAAGTATATCATCATGGGATATGTTTCCGAGATTAAGTAAATTCAAAAAGGCATTGGTATTTTCACACTTTGACTTCTCTAGTAATTGCTTTGCACTCTGTACTGCATGTTCAGCTAGTCCTTTTGACTGTAAGTATTCTGGACTTGTAACACGTATGAAGTCCCATTCTTTTGCAAATTTCTGAAACAACTGACTGTTAAATTGGATACCATTGTCAGAAATAACTTTGTGTGGATTACTATGGACTGAGAAGTGATGTTTCAACTTGATAGCAGTGGACATTAGGTAGTAAATCTGTCTCAAACCAGTTTGAATAAGAGTCTACCAACACTAAGTAATGCTTATTGTTCCACTCGAGTGTATCACTGGCTACTGTTGACCAAGGTACTTCAGGAGCTTGACTTAGCTGAAGTGGTTCTTTTTGCAAATGCAGTTTATTACTGTTCCATAGTACACAAGAAAAAAGTACTTTATCAATGTCTTTTACTAGAGAAGGCCAAAATACTAGTTCTCTCATCCTTTTGGTAGATTCGGAACCTGGGTGATCACGATGCAAAATCTGGATGTATTCACATTGTAAGGAAGCAGGACCTTTGAAAATAATGCAGTCTTCAGTCAACTTCTCATTTCTGTAAGGCAAATACGTTTGCACTTCAGGTGGTAAACTGGATTGCTTCGATGGCTATCCATCATTAATGTAGTGGGTGAGCTTCTGCAAAACGGAATCAGTCTTTATATGATCTGTCATCTCATCAAGTCTTGTGGTAGAAAAATTACATATTTCCATGACATCAAGGTCAGAATTCTCTGTATGAAGCTGTTCCATTGTATTTCTGTGCGAGCTTGATAAGTTATCAGACAGATACAGAAGTTTGCCTTTTGTATAGACCATTCAGTTTGAGCATCATTCATTGTAATTTCGCTGAAGCTGAATGCATTGGCTTCTTTAATGTAGTTACTAGAGGTTGCTGATCAGTTTCATTCTGAATAACTCGACCATAAATATAATCATGAAATTTTGAACATGCAAATACTATTGACAAAAGTTTTCTCAATTTGAGCATATTGCATTTCATTTGGGTAAGAGTTTTAGATGCATAGGCTACTGGTCAGCCTTATTGAAGAATAACTGCTCCAAGACCAAATTTTGAAGCATCGCAGGAAAGATTTACTGGTTTATTGACATCATAGATGTTCATCGTGTTACCCTGCTGCAGTCATCACACTTGGGTTATCCTGTCGTCAGGCAGTCCCGCAGTCGGCCGGATTTTCCAAAGTTTTGGTCCGACGGTTGCTGTCGCCTCATCCCTGACGTCAGTGCGCCAGGGGTACATATACTGCAACCGACACCATTTTCTCCAGTCTTTCTTGCCGTGCGGTGCCCGAAGTAGAAGCAGTTCGCAAGTGCCGGTCGGCCGACGCCTGAGATTGTCGAATTCGAATTTCAGACCGAAGTCTTCTATAAAGCTAAGTACCCCGTTGGTGAAACTTTTTTTGCCTCAGACCGATGTCAGAAAAAGTTAACAATTGTATTTCTTGTGGGAAGCAAATACCTCATAAGGATTTTCATTCTTATTGTATACCTTGCCTAGGCCCTGATCATGATGTCACTTCTTGTCGTTTTTGTGCTAGGTTTAATAAGCGTACTATTAAAAGACTATTTGATTTTGCACGACACTATTTCGGTAGAAAATTTAACTATAACATGCCATCGGAGCTACTGACTACCGGCATGCACAAAAAGCGTAGGGACAAGGACCGACAGCCCAGGCCTAAGCCCGATTCTGAGGCCTCGGTTGATCCGGTCTCTGGTTCTCCGGTTATCAGTGAGGCTCCGACGCAGCCCCTGACTACCGCAGTTCTGGAACCAGAGACCGCTACGGATATTTTGACAGAATGTACTAGGCCGACGCAGCCTTTTACTTCAGGCCCTTCCGACGATTTACCTTCCAAGGACGTCTGTGCTTCAGAAACGCCATCGGTTTCTGAAGGCGTATTCAGACCGACGACTCTGTCAAAATGTTTTCCAAGTCGAAGACTCCTAAATCAAAAAAGACTACACTTCAGTCTCCTGTTCAAGGCCCTATGCCTAAGAAACAGATGCTCAAAATGGCTGAAGATTTGATTTCTCTTATCAGGGGTTCTCAGCCTCCTCCTGACAAAAGGCCTAGACAAGAGGAAGATTCTGCTTCCTCTGAGCAACTGTCTGTTTCTTCGGATTCCTCTGAGGACCAAGACTATTCCTTCTCTCCTTATGAAGATTCTGATGCTGAGGATTCTATTCCTTCAGCTTCTCCTCCTGAAGACTACTCTTTTGGGGAAACTTTACACACTATGAAGGAACATTTCCCCTGGGAAAGTCAGGATTACTCTGATTCCAAGAAAAGGCTCAGAGTTTCTTTTACTCCCCCAACACAGACCTCCAGCCATCCCTCCTGTTTTGGACATTGTGGATGATGTCTGTTTACAATCCAGTTTCAACCCAGACTCTCTACCTCCTGCTCCGGCGAAGTCTGACAGATACTACAGAGTTCCTGATTCCCACAAATTTCTTTACAAAAGCCCAGTAGCTGACCCAGAGACCATCTCCCAGGGTCCCAAGGGGGCTAAGGCTTCCATGGCTAAAAACCCAGTACCTTCTGAAAGGGATTCAAGAGCACTAGACAGGTGGGGGAAAAAGGTTTACACCTCAGCCACATTAGCTATGAGAGCACTAAATTGTCAATTTCATATGCTTAAGTATCAGCACTTTCTGATTTCTCAGTTAAAACAAAAGATAACCTCCCTCCCTCAACAATCTGAATTGAAAGAAATACAGGATTTGTTGCACGCCACCGAGCAGGTGGGCAAACATACCTTACAATGTGGGTTTGATTCTTTAGAGGCCTCCTGCAGAGCAGCTGTCACTGGATCAGTTATACGTAGGCATGTCGGGTTAAAGGAACAGTCTGCCTGATCATGTTAAAGCAAAACTACTAGATGCTCCCTTACAGCAGGATGTTCTTTTTGGAGTTAAAGCAGAAGAAGTTTTAAAGAAAATGGAAGATGAGGCGAAATCAATGCAGACAGTCAAAGATTTCCTACAAGTACAACCCCCTCGCTTCAGCAGAAACTGGCCAACAAAAAATTGGTCCTTTCCAGCCACTGACAGACCTCAGAGGGGTAAATACAGGCGACCAAGGGGCAGAGGACAACCACAAGCCCAGTATAAACCTCGCCAATGGGGCACTCCAACCCAGAAGGGAAGAGAAGACAGGTCTCAACCCACCAGAAGGCAAACTCAATGACTTGCACCTCAGCTGGCCAAACAAAGCTCTTTTGTCAGCCCCCTTAGGGGGAAAACTAACACTATTTGCAGAACTAGCACATGGTCACAAAGGACAAATGGGTCCTAGACATAATTTTACGAGGATACAGATTCCACTTTCACACCTTGCCAATGAAAAGAGGAATGCCAAACCTGCCACAAAATCAAAGGGTAGAGGCTCAAAAACAAATTACAGCTCTCATGACCATGAGAGCCATTCACCGGGTACCAACTCAAGAGCAAGGACAAGGATTTTACTCAAGGCTCTTTCTAGTACCCAGAAAGGACAATGCTTGGAGACCAATTCTGGACCTTTCAATTCTAAACACTTACAAGTTCCCAAATTCAAGATGTTAACACTACAGCAGCTACTTCCCATGTTGGGCAAGGAAGCATGGCTGGACCCCTGAGAATCTTACTGGTCAAGAACCAGAAGTAGTAGCCAATACCTTCAACACTTTTTTTACTGAGAGCATCCAATCCTTAGCCAATCAACTACCCACCTCTTCCCCCTCCTTAACTCTTCCTGATGACACAGCTTCTCTCTCCTTTAAATTACAACCAGTTTCTACCTCCTACATTCGTACCCTATTAAAAAAACTGAAACCGACCACCCTAGCGGCCGATCACCTCCCAGCGGAATACCTACAAATATCGTCCGATGTCATTGCCTATCCTATATCAATCCTGATTAATAGATCCATTACTGAAGCCACTGTCCCCCCATTTGGAAAATTTCATACATCATTCCACTTCACAAGGGAGGCTTCTCCACAGAAACATCTAACTTATAGACCCATCGCAATATTGTCTCCATTAGCTAAAATCATGGAACGGTGTGTTCACAAACAACTCCTACACTACCTTACCCTCAATAATCTATTGTCTACAACCCAGCATGGCTTCCGCCCCCACCACAGTACTACCACTGCCCTCCTCTCCTTTGTAGACTCAGTCAATAGTAACCGTAACAAAAAACTAACATCCTCTGCCCTCTTTCTTGACCTATCGAAAGCTTTCGATATGGTTAACCACCAACTACTACTATATACCCTGCAAACCCTTCATCTTGACAACTTGGCCCTAAACTGGTTTAAGGATTACCTTGCTGGTAGGCAACAAGCAGTCCAATGGCAAAATAGTATATCTCACCTGCTCTCAAACAATATTGGTGTTCCACAGGGCTCCATACTTGGTCCTCTTCTTTTTTCTATTTTCATAAATGATCTGCACACAGTCATCCCCACAGCCACCTGCATTCAATATGCAGATGACACAACCCTGATATGCTCCGATATCTTTCTTCAAAATCTCCAAGCAGCTACCCAACAATGTTTTGCCAAAGTTGAACAATGGTTCTCTGACTGGAAACTTTTACTCAACCCGACTAAAACCAAGTTACTTCTATTTTTCCCCATGTCCACCACTTCCCTACCCCAAGAACCACCACCTGATAACTCCAGGACCTTTTTTGTGGAATCCTCTAATGGCACCATTATTGAGCCCGTCCCCCATACCAAACTACTTGGTGTCACTATTGACCACAAGCTTAAATTCGACATGCACATTGCCCAAACTATTAAGACAGTTAACAAGAAACTTGGCTCAATGTACAGAATCAAGAACTTTCTTACCCCGCATGCTAAATTAACCATTGCTCGTACCCATCTCCTCTCCACCCTACTATATGCCTCACCAATACTATCTTTCCTCAACAAACGTGAGCTTAATAACCTCTCTACCACCTACCACCATATTGCCAGATTTGTAACAGCTACACCCTATCGTACCCACCACTGCCTCAACCTCAAAAAACTTGGCTGGTTGGAACTGCCCAGTCTGCTCAAACTAAACCAACTCTCCGAAGCATTCAAAATAATCAATCATCCAGAGAAAACCCCCTCGCTGACCAAAATTCTGACCCCCTACACCAACTTAAGTAGCCTACGATCCTCAAACAGTATTCAGATATTAACCATCAAATCTAATAACATGGGCGATGCTCTTTATGCTAACTCCATTGGAAAGCAATGGAATTCCCTTCCCAACAACCTCAGGCTCATGACCTCACTCAATCTATTCAAAACTAATCTCAGAGAATTTCTTAAGTCTCAATGATTATGCCCATGTTCCAACCCTGACTAATTCCCACAGGATCATTAGTATCTATTTCCTTTCTACCTCACAATTCTTTATCCAGCATCTTACTATCTCCTCAGGTATCTATGTCATCTGGCCATCTCAACAAATGTTTACCAGACTAACAGCTTGTATATTTAGATGTTGTTACTGTTTGATTTTATATTAATGTAATTTCTTGTATATAATTGTAAACTTATACTTCTGTTAATTGTGGGAGCTTTTCTCCCCGGGCCTCTACTGAAAAAGGACATGTATCCAGCTAGACTAGCCCGGTCAACAAATGTAAAATAAAATAATAAAAATAAAATAACGTTGGACCTCAAGGAGGCATACCTGCATGTCCCTATCAGACAAAGTTGCAGAAGATACCTCCGTTTCATTGCAGGTTCAACCCATTATCAATTCTCTGCACTGCCCTTTGGCTTATCTACTGCGCCCAGAGTATTCACAAAATGCCTGGCACCAGTAATTGCATACTGCAGACAAAGAGGAATTCAAATATATCCATACCTGGACATACCTGGACGACTGCCTCATCCAAGCAGAAAGAAAAGACATTCTCTTACATCATCTGGCTTTTGTGAAGCATCTACTAAATTGTCTGGGGTACACAGTAAACGAAAAGAAGTCAAAACTAGTACCCTCACAAAAAATGACATTCCTGGGTGCCAGCTTGGACACAACGGCCCAGAAGGCTTATCTTACACCAGACAAGCAACTTCAACTGACTCAATATTTCAAGACAATGGCAACAAAGACCCAATTAACTGCAAGAAAAATTCTGCAGGCTTTGGGCTTCATGGCATCTTGCATTCTGATAATACCATTTGCAAAACTGCATATGAGGAAATTACAGTGGTACCTAAAAAGCATATGGTCTCAACACAGCCACAGCTTGGACACAGTGATATCTCTCATTCCCTGCCTTCAACAGGAATTTCTATGGTGGGCACAGGCATGTCCCCTCAACAAGGATCAGCCTTTCACCTTCCCCCAACCAGGCAAACTATCACAACAGATGCTTCAGACTATGCCTGGGGGGCACACATGGCAGGGCAATGCATTCAAGGCCTATGGACTGCAGAACAAAGAAAACTGCACATAAATCAAAAAGAGATGCTAGCTGTACAGAAAGTTCTCACAGCTTTCAAGGATCTACTACAACCAGGACAACTTGCAATAAAGACGGACAACACCACAGTAATGTGGTACATAAACAAGAGGGCACACATTCCTACCCTCTTTGCAGGCAAGCAGTAATCTTATGGAACACAGCTCTGGCCTACCAAGTCCAGTTACAAGCTCAGTTCCTGGCAGGACAGAAAAACACATTGGCAGACGACCTAAGCAGAAACATCAAAGATCCCCACGAGTGGAAACTAGACCCACAAATATTTTCAATGATAACTCAAAAATGGGGCCTTCCAACTATATACCTGTCTGCCAGTCCTCAAAACTACCAACTGACAAAATTCTGTACAAGGACATTCCACCATCAAGCTTGGAAAGTGGACGCTCTCTCCTTCATTTGGAAAAACCTGACAGCATATGCTTTTCCTCCATTACCTCTTCTCACAAAGGTTCTTTTGAAGGTCAAAAAGGAGAAACCTCGACTGATTCTCATAGCCCCAGACTGGCCACACCAGCACTGGTACCCGCTATTGAAGAATATGGCTCACAGCCCACCATGGATATTGCCTCAAATACCTCATTTGCTCACGCAGCAAAACAAACAGATTCTACACAGCCAGCTCAAAACCTTAAACCTGGCTGCATGGCAAATCAATTAAGTATCCAGCCAGCCCTTCTTTCACAAGCAGTACTGGATGTTATTCTGGAAGCCAGGAGGCCAAGCACCAGGAAGGTTTACTCGGACAAATGGAAAAGGTTTTCTGCTTGGAATCAAGCTAAAGGCCAAGACACAACTCAGCCTCATATGCCTCACATTCTGCAGTATTTAGCTGAGATGTTGCACAAAGGACTTTCCTTCTCAATTAAAATCCATGCTTCAGCTATTTCAGCTCACTGCGACACAAATTCACCTTTATTTTCAAATCCTCTTCTAATGCAGTTCCTCAGAGGGGCAAAAAACATTAGACAACCTAGAAGAGCTCCTACACCAACATGGGACCTCAACTTTGTTCTGGAAAAACTAACGCTACCTCCCTTTGAACCAGCTTTCTCTGCAGACCTTCAGTTCCTATCGTGGAAGACTGCCCTGCTCCTGGCATTAACTTCTGCCAGGAGAGTCTCAGAATTACAGGCACTTATGGCAGTGGAACCTTTCCTCATTTTTCATCAAGACAGAGTTTCTCTACGAACTAATCCTTCCTTTATGCCTAAGGTGGTTTCCAGTGTAGCTTTAAATCAAACCATCCACCTACCCACTTTCTTCCCCAATCCACAGAACAAAGGTGGGAGACTCCTGCATTCCTTGGACATTCACAGGCAGCTTCATTACTACTTGGATAAAACTAAGGCTTTCAGAAAAACTGACCAGCTCTTTGTATCCTATGCTACAGCTTCTCAAGGGAGGGCCATATCCAAGCAAACCATTTCTAAATGGATAGGCCATTGCATACGGTTCTGTTATACCCATCATGGGAAACCAGTTCACCCTGCCATTAGATCCCACTCTACCAGGGCAACAGCTACCTCTACAGCCTTTCTCAGGGGGGGGGGGGTTCCTACCAAGAAAATTTTAGAAGCTGCAACTTGGAGTTCTGTACACACCTTCACCAAACACTATCACTTACCTCTTTATTCTAAGTCCAGGGCGGGCTTCGCCACTGCAGTTCTGCAGGGCCTCATTGCCTCCACTAACCCTCTATGATACCTCCACCCTACCTTAACTTTGGGACTCAACCCAAGTGTGATGACTGCAGCAGGGTAACACGATGAACATAGTACAGTTTTGTACCTACCATAAATGTAGATGTTCGACTGTTCACCCTGCTGCAGTCCAGGTTACCCTCCCTCCAACCCCTCTGATGTACTGGCTAAATCTCTGCTATGCCTTACTGATATATTTGCTTATGGCTGAAGGGATTTTGTGTTTGTACAGTGTTCTCACCATTTTGTACTAATTTGGATCACCTTTTTGGGGGCACCTGACATCTGGGGCAAGAAAAACTGAAGAAAATGGCGTCGGTTGTAGTATATGTACCCCTGGCGCACTGACTTCAGGGATGACAACTGACGTCGGACCAAGACTTTGGAAATCCGGCCGACTACGGGACCGCCTGACGACAGGATAACCCAAGTGCGATGACTGCAGCAGGGTGAACACTCGAACATCTACATTTATGGTAGGTACAAAACTGTACTTTTCTTAGTGTAGGTGGGGTGGCAATGTTCTGCTTAAGGACTTCAGATGCTCTCTGGTGCTGTTCCAACCAAGACCATGTAAAATTTTTGGGCATTAGCTCTCTCAAAGGTGGTGTCAGCTCACTCAAGTCTGATATGAACTTGCTTAAATAGTTGACCATACCAAGAAAACATTGTAGAGCTTTGAACATTATCTGGTGCTGGCATTTCTGGAATGACTGCTTGGACAGGTCCTGTCGCAAGCCAGTGGTAGTAAATACATGACCTCCATATGTAACTTCTGGTAGTCTGAATTTGCACTGCAGAGGATTGAGCTTCAAATTCACTTCACGTACTCTGTCTAGAACTTAAGATTTCTTTCATGCTCTGCTTCACCATTAATTCTGACCAATAAATCCATCTACTATTATGGCTGAAGGATAACCCGAAAACATTTACTTCATTGCACTCTGAAAGACGTGTCTTGCAGAATTTATTCCAAATGGCATCCTGAGGAATCTATATTTTCCAAATGAGATACTGATGGTAGTCTGTAGAGAAGATTTGCGATCAAGCATCACTTGCCAAAGTGAACTTTTTGCATCCAAGACAGAAAAAACAGTGGCATTCGGTATAAGGGCTGCGACTTCCTCGACTCTGTGCATAGGATGATGTGGTCTCTCTAATGCTTTGTTCAAATATCTTGGGTCAGTGCATATTCTGATTTCATGTGAACCTTTTTTGTGGGCTGCTACCATGGACGACACCCATTCAGTTGGTTCTGTAACTGAACAGATTACACCTTACTCCACCATTTTATCCATCTGAGCTTTGAGTTTATCCTGCATCGCTGTTGGAACTTTTCTTGCTGCTCTGACCTCTAGGTCTAACTTCATAGAATATGGAATTGGTAGTTTGCCTGACTTATTGAAAACATCAGCATACTCTGAGAAAATAGCTTCAGTAAAATTGGAATTGAGAAGTGCTTGTATGATGAACTTCTTTGGTAAAGGAAAGCAGATTCATTCTCAAACTGTTTGAGACCCAACAATGACTCCACATGTCTTTGGAGTACATAAAATAATAAGCTGTAGCAGATCCTAGCCAAATAACATGAAAGGACTACTGAGCCTTGGGTTTGAATTTCTTCACCTACATAAGCAGCGAGTTCCGCACAACTGGCCACATTAAGTTGCTCACCAGCTCTCACCTTAGCAAATGTCTGCTGACATTACATTTCACTTTGAACCAGTGTCTACTTTTAGCTTTGTGGATTTACCATTGATCTGGACAGTACAAAACACTTAAGTCTTTGCCAAGAAATCTACTGCATCAACCTTTTCACCAATTATTGATGCACCATCTACATAGAAAGTAGAGTTGCAGCTCTCTGTATGATCAACATGCTTATTTAAGTGACCCTTCTTTATAACTGTTTGAGGTTTACTTGATTTGCAAAACTTTTGAAAATGGTTTCTTTTTTTACGTTTGTGCCATTGCTGACCAAATGTTAAGCACTTTTCTCTTTTAGATTCATGATTGGCATCACAATTGCAACAGTAATAAAGCTTGATTTGTGTTTTGCTGACCAACCTCGGTACTGCACTGAGCATGTCCTCCTCACTGAACTAGTCTTGGAATTTGCTGGAAAACTAGGTGATGATCATCGTGTTTCACTGTTGCAGTCATTACACTTGGGTTATCCTGCTGACAGGCTACTCACAGTCTGTCTGAATTCCAGTGTCTTGGTCCGGCGTCAGTTGCTGTCACCGTTTTCTTCAGTCTTTCTTGCCGCGTGATACCCGAAGCAAAAGCAGTACGCAAGTGCCGGTCGGCCGACTCCTGAGATTTTCAAATTCGAATTTCAGATCCGAAGTCTTCATTAAAGTTAAGTACCTCGTTGGGGAATCTTTTTTCTTGCTCCAGACCGTTGTCAGAAAAAGTTAACAATTGCATTTCTTGTGGGAAGCAAATACCTCATAAGGATTTTCATTTTTACTTTATTCCTTGCTTAGGCCCTGATCACAATGTTGCTAGCTGTCGGTTTTGCGCTGGATTTAACCAACGCACTATTAAGCGTTGGTACGGGTTTGCCTTTCATTACTTTGGCCGAAGATTCAATTGTATAGTGCCATCGGAACAGCCAACGGCTGGAGTTTACAAAAAGCACAAGGAAAAAGAAAAGGACAGCATCCGAGGTCCAAAAACAGACGACGAGGCTACCGCTAAGCCAGTCGCCGGTTCTCAGTGAGGAGCTTTCGCAACCCTTGACGCCTGCTACCGCAGACCATTGCCGACTCCCGCGTGGAGCCAACTAGGCCTCTGGATACTCAAGGTATTGGACAATCTGAAACTATCTCCTCAGATGGGTCCCGAGCCGCTGAGCAGGCATCAGCTTCTCAGGGCGTTTTCGGACCTACACAGTTATATGTTAAGCCAACCACAGCTTCAAAGGCAAAGACTAAAGCAGCTCTAAAGACAAAGAAACAAGTACAGCTTTCTCCTGGACAGACTTCCATGAATAAAAAACAGATGCTCAAAATGGCAGAAGACCTAATTACCTTGATCAGGGGTTCCCATCCCCCTCCTGATAAGAGGCCTAGGCAAGAGACATAATATGAATCTTCAGATCAGGTTTCCATTTCCTCTGACTCCTCCTCTGAGCAAGAATACCCTCTTCCTCCCTATGAGGATTCTGATGCTGAAAAATCTATCCCTTCAGCCTCTCCTCCTGAGGATTATTCTTTTGGGGAAACCCTGCATCCCATGAGAGAGCACTTCCAATGGGAGAGCCAAGACTACTCAGAATCTAAGAAAAGGCTTAGAGATTTCCTTCTTCTACCTCAGCTCAGGCCTCTTGCTATTCCCCCTGTTTTAGACATTGTGGATGATGTATTTTCAGAGTCTGGACTTTCTCCTGACTCTCTACCCCTTGCCCCTGTTAAACCAGACAGATACTACAGGGTTCCGGATTCACATAAATTTCTTTATAAAAACCCTGCTGCTGACCCAGAAACCATTTCTCAGGGTCCCAAAGGGGTCAAGACTTCCACTGCAAACTCCTATTCCCTCTGATAAGGATTCAAGGGCACTGGACAGATGGGGGAAAATGTTTACACTTCTGCTACTTTGGCTGTGAGGGCATTAAATTGTCAATTTCATATGCTTAAATATCAGCAATACTTAATGTCACTGTTAAAACAGAAAATGTTGACTAATTCTGATTGTGCAGAAAATGAGGAAATGCAGAATTTATTGCATGCAACTGAACAAGTGGGAAAACGTACATTGCAATGTGGTTTTGATTCTCTGGAGGCCACTTGCAGGGCCGCAGTTACGGGTTCAGTCATTAGGAGGCATGCTTGGTTAAAGGAACAGATTCTACCTGATCATGTTAAGGCAAAATGCTCCATTACAGCATGATACTTTATTTGGTGTTAAAATTGAGGACAAAGCGAAATCTATGCAAACAGTAAAGGATTTCTTACAGGTACAGCCACCCAGATTTAGCAGGAACTGTCCTACAAAAAAACTGGTCCTTTCCAGTGTCAGACAGGCCACAAAGAGGCAGGTACAGATGCCCCAGAGGCAGACCCCAGCCCCAGGGCTCATACAGGCCTAAACAGTGGGGTGCTTCTATCTCCAAAAGCAGAAAAGACAATCACAGCCATACAGGAAATAGTCCCAATGACTTTCCTCTGCCAGCACCAAGCACTTATTCTTTGGCAGCCCCCTTGGGGGGAAAACTAGCACTTTTTTCTCAGAATTGGCACAGGATCACCCAGGACAAATGGGTCTTGAATATAGTG
Organism: Protopterus annectens; assembly: GCF_019279795.1. Taxonomy (NCBI): domain Eukaryota; kingdom Metazoa; phylum Chordata; order Ceratodontiformes; family Protopteridae; genus Protopterus; species Protopterus annectens. Next base: position 223,795,374 of record NC_056739.1, read on the forward strand.
TCCCAGGGCTACAGGTTCCACTTTCACACCCTGCCAAGGGCAAAAGGAATGCCAGACCTGCCACACAGTCAATGGGCAGAGGCGCAAAAACAAGTTTCATCCCTCATGGACATGAGGGCCATTCAGCAAGTACCACAGCAAGAGCAGGGACAAGGATTTTACTCAAGACTTTTCTTGATACCCAGAAGGGACAAAGCCTAGAGACCAATACTGGACCTGTCTATTCTTAATACTTTTCTGGACATTCCAAAATTCAAAATGTTGGCTCTGCAGCAGCTTCTGCCCATGCTGGGCAAGAAGGCTTGGCTTGTAACTTTGGACCTAAAAGAGGCATACCTGCATGTACTAATCAGACAATGTTGCAGAAGGTACCTCAGATTCATAGCTGGCTCAATGCACTACCAATTCTCTGCACTGCCCTTTGGCTTGTCTACTGTGCCCAGGGTCTTCACAAAATGTCTGGCACCAGTAATTGCATTTTGCAGACAGAGGAATTCAAATATATCCTTATTTGGGCAACTGCCTTATTCAAGCAGAGAACAAGGACATTTGATTAAAACATCTGGCGTTCGTAAAAAGATTATTAATTTGCCTAGGGTACACAGTAAACGAAAATAAATCAAAACTAGTACCCTCTCAAGAGATAATATTCCTGGGTGCAAGCTTAAATACAATTGCCCAGATGGCTTATCTCACGCCAGACAAACAAAGGCAACTGACTTCTTACTTCAAAATGTTGGCAACAAAGACCCAGTTATCTGCAACAAAAAATCTGCAGGCTTTGGGCTTCATGGCATCCTGCATTCTACTAATTCCATATGCCAGACTAGAATGGTATCTAAAAAGTGTTTGGACTCAACATTGCCACAGCCTGGAAACATTAATTACCCTCCTTCCTTGCCTGCAACAGGAGTTTTGATGGTGGGCACAGGCGTGTCACCACAACAAGGGACAGCCATTCAACCAACCCACAGCCAGACAGTCAATAACAACAGATGCATCAGATTGTCTGTGGAGCCCACATGGCAGGAAAATGTATTCAGGGCACATGGCCCACAAGCCAAAGGCATCTTCATATCAATCAAAAAGAGATGCTAGCTGTTCAGAATGCCCTGACAGCTTTCAAGGATCTTCATCATCCAGGGCAATTACTGATGAGGACGGACAATACTACAGTCATGTGGTACATAAACAAGCAGGGAGGCACCCATTCCTACCCCCTCTGCAGACAAGCCATGACTTTGTGGGACACAGCATTGACTTAAGTACACCTGCAAGCACAATTCCTGCCAGGAAAGATAAATACTCTGGCAGACGAATTAAGCAGAAACCTCATGGATCCCCACGAGTGGAAACTGGATCCACAAGTCTTCAGCATGATAACAAAGGAATGGGGATGCCTGGACATAGACCTATTTGCCTCTCCTTACAACTGCCAACTACAGAGATTCTGCACAAGGACTTATCACAAGCAAGCATGGAAAGTGGATGCTCTATCATTCAGCTGGGAAATCCTAACAGTTTATGCCTTTCCTCCTCTGCCTGTCCTCCCCAAGGTACTCCTAAAGGTCAGACAAGAGAAGCCAAAAATTGATTGCCCCAGACTGGCCCTGCCAGCACTGGTACCCAATCCTAAAGAGCTTGTCTCAAGGCCCAGCCTGGACATTACCTCTAATTCCTCACTTACTGACCCAACAAAACAATCTGATCCTGCACAGCCAACTCAGGACCCTAAATCTGGCAGCATGGCAGGTAATGTAGCCATTCAGAACACACCTCTCTCTCTAAAGCAGTGATGGATGTTATTTTGGAGGCCAGGAGGCCCAGTACCAGAAAATCTTATGCAGAAAAATGGAAGAGATTCTGCATTTGGAACCAGGTACAAGGAATTAACATGGTGGTACCAAATATTCCTCAGATTTTGCAATACCTAACTGAGATGCTGGACAAAGGCCTATCCTTTTCATCAATTAAAAAACATGCCTGTGCAATTTCAGCTCATTACAATACGGAACCACCTCTTTTTTCTCATCCATTGCTAAGGCAGTACCTCAGAGGGGCCAAAAATTTAAGAGCCCCCCAGGAGAGCACCAATACCCGCATGGGACCTCAACTATGTCTTGGATAAACTCACACTGCCGCCATTTGAGCCAGCCAGTACAGCTGAGATAAAGTTTTTATCATGGAAAACAGCTCTGCTCCTAGCAGTAACCTCTGCAAGATGAGCCTCAGAGTTACAGGCACTCATGGCTGTGGAATATTTTATTTTCCATCCAGACAGGGTTTCTCTGAGGACGAACCCGACATTTATGCCTAAGGTAGTGTCCAGTGTGGCCCTTAAACCATTCATTTGCCTACTTTTTATCCAAACCCACAGAATAAGGGTGAGAGACTCCTACGTTCTTTGGACATACACAGGCAGCTACGCTTCTGCTTGGACAGAACTAAAGCTTTCAGAAGGACTGAGCAGCTCTTAGTAGCATATGCTGCAGGATCACAAGGAAAAGCTATCACTAAGCAGACTATTTCAAAATGGATAGGTCACTGCATTCGTTTCTGCTATGCACAACATGGCAAATCCGTGCCTAAGTGCATTAGGCCACATTCAACCAGAGCAGCAGCCAATTCAGCAGCCTTCCTCAGAGGAGTACCAACCAAAGACATTTTAGAGGCTGCAACTTGGACTTCAGTGCACACTTTTACCAAGCACTACCACTTACCTCTCTACTCTAAATCCAAAGCAGGCTTTGCCACTGCAGTTCTGCAGGGCCTCATAGCCACTCCTAATTCTATTTAGGCCCAGCCTCCCAACCTCAGCTTTGGGATTCAACCCAAGTGTAATGACTACAACAGTGAAACACGATGAACATAGTACAGTTGTGAACCTACCATAAATGTAGATGTTTGAGTGTATTCACTGTTGCAGTCCAGGTTACCCGCCATCCTCCTTTCTTTGCTGGGACTTACCTGTACTCTCTATCCTATACAACCTATGTGGTGTATTTGCTTGTAAATGAAGGTAATGTTTTACTTTAGTGCATGCTTTTTTATTGGCATAATTTTTTGGCCTACCCTTTTGGGGGCACCTGACATCTGGGGCAAGAAAAACTGAAGAAAATGGTGTTGGCTGCATCTTTTATACCCCTGGCGCACTGACGTCAGGGAAGAGGCTACAGCAACCGACGCCAGACCAAGACTTTGGAATTCAGTCCGACTGCGGGTAGCCTGCCAGCAGGATAACCCAAGTGTAATGACTGCAACAGTTAATACACTCAAATATTTACATTTATGGTAGGAACACAACTGTACTTACTTCGTGTTTCACTGTTGCAGTCATTACATTTGGGTTATCTGCTTGCAGGTAGCCCAACAGTTGGCCTGATTAACAAAGTCTTTGGTCCTGTGTCGGTTGCTGTCCTTTCTTCCGTGACGTCAGGTCGTCAGGGGTATAAAACATGCAGCCGACACCACTACGCCACTCTTTCTTGGCATGTGTTGCCAGAAGCAGTTTGCAAGTGCCGGTCGGCTGACTCGTGAATTTTTCGTTTTCGAGTTTCAGAACCGAAGTCTTCAACTAAAGTTAAGTACCCCGTTGGGGAAACCTTTTCTTGCTTCTTACTGATGTCAGTAAAAGTTAATAATTGCATTACTTGTGGAAAGCAAATACCTCACAAAGATTTTCATTCGTACTGTATTCCTTGCCTAGGCCCTGACCACGACGTACCTTGCTGTCGGTTTTGTGCTTTATTTAATCAGTGCACTATCCGTCATCAGTACATTTTCACCTCTAAATATTTCGGTTCTATTTAATTATCCAGAAATGTCGTCTGTTAGCCATGCGAGTACCGGGATTCTGAAAAAATTTAACAATAAAGACAGAGACAGGCCGCTGAGGTCCAAAACTGCTGATGGCGCTTCTCCTAAGCCAGTCACCAGTTCGCCGGTACTCAGTGCGTTGCTTTTGCAGCCCCTGATACCCGCTACTTTTGATTCGCAGGTCTCTACTGAGACACATTCGGAGTCCTGTATACCGCGAGATTGTTCAACTTTGGATCCCGTGGATGTCTCTACCTTGGATGGATCCGGAGCCGCTGTGTAGGCTCCGGCTTCTGAGAGTGTATTCAGGCCTACGGATTTGCATATTAAACGGACACCTCCTTCTTTACTTAGGCCTAAATCTCAGTCCATGTCTAAAAAAACGACGCTTAGGCCATATGCTCAGGCCTCTATGCCTATAAAACAAATGATAAGAATGGCTGGAAGATCTAATAACTTTAATCAGGGTTAGCCAACCCCCCCCCCCCCTCCTCCTAAGAGGCCTAGGACTGAGGTTGATTATGAATCTACTGACCAGGATTCTGTTTTTTTCTGATTCTTCTGATGATCAGAATTTGCCCTTATCTACTTATGAAGATTCTGATGCAGAGGACTGTATTCCCTCTGCTTCCCCTCCTGAGGATTTTTCTTTTGGGGAAACCTTACATACTCTAAGGGAGCATTTCCACTGGGAAAGCCAGGATTTTTCTCATTCAAAAAGAGGCTTAGGGATTTCCTTCTGCCTCAGCATAGGCCTTTAGCTATTTCTCTTGTACTATACATTGTTGATGATGCTTTTTTGGAATCCAGTTTGGCCCTTGATTCCCTTCCTCCTGCTCCTAGAAAACCTGACATACTACAGGGTCTCGGAGTCCCCACAATTTCCTTTTCAAATCCTATTGCAGATCCAGAGACCATTTCACAGAGGCCCAAGGGCATTATGGCTTCTACTGCTAAAAATCCTACCCCTTCTGATAGACAGACTACAGGGCGCTGGATAGATGGGGTAAGAAGGTTTATACTATTGCAATCTTGGCCATTAGGGCTTTGAACTGCTAGTTTTGTATGTTAAAGTATCAGCAACATGTTATTGAATTGCTTAAACAGAAAATTATGTTTCCTGACTGTGTGGAAAATAAGGAATTACAGGATTTAATGCATTCTGCTGAACAAGTTGGAAAACATACTTTGCAATGTGGTTTTGATTCATTAGAGGCCTCTTGCAGGGCTGACGTTACTGGGTCTGTGCTCAGAAGGCATGCTTGGCTTAAGGAGCAATCTTTGCCTCATCATGTTAAAGCTAAATTGTTGGATGGTCCTTTAAATCATGACCGCCTGTTTGGCAACAAGGCTGAGGAAGTTCTTTAAAAGATGGAAGATAAAGCCAAATCTATGCAAACTGTTGAATATTTTTTACAAGTTCAGCCTCCTAGATTTAGTAGGCACTGGCCCTCTAAGAATTGGTCCTTTCCAGCCCCTTCCAGGTCTTCTCAAGCCAAACCCAGACGCAGCAAAAACCCAAGGTTTCATCCCCAAGCAGTGGGGGGCCTCCACTTCCAAATCTGGAAATAATAAGACTCACCCTTATGGTAATCTATCTCAATGACTTCCTTTTAAAATTTCCAAGCACTTCTCAACTGACTGCCCTTTTGGGGGGAAATATTGCTCTTCATGCAAAGAATTGGGAACTCATTACCGAGGACAAATGGGTTTTAAATAGTGTCCCAGGGATACAGATTCCACTTCCACACGTTGCCAACACCAAGTGGGTGACCGGACCTACACCCAAATCAGTGGGCAGAGGCCCAAAAACAAGTACTCAAGCTCTCTCTCAAGCATGGGGGCTATTCATCTGGTACCATAAGAGGAAAAGGGACAAGGTTTCTACTCAAATTTTCCTGGTACCCAGAAAAGACAATTCATGGTGTCCTATCCTGGACCTGTCTACTCTAAACACCTTTTTGAAGATTCCAAAGTTCAAGATGCTGACTTTTCAGTTATTTCCTATGCTAGGCAAAGATGCCTGGTTGGCAACACTAGATTTAAAAGAAGCATACCTGCACATCCCAATCAAGGAATCTTGCAGAAGATACCTATGCTTCAAAGCAGGCTACACGGACTAGCAGTTCTCTGCACTGCCCTTTGGCTTATCTACTGCACCCAGGGTATTCACAAAGTGCCTAGTTCCAGTTATTGCATTTTGCAGGCAAAGAACTATTCAAATATACCCATACCTGGACAATTGTTTTACTCAGGCAGAAAGCCAGGACATACTTTTGGATCATCTGGCCTTTGTAAAAAGGGATGTTCATTGTGTTTCACTGCTGCAGTCATTACAATTGGGTTATCCTGCCGTCAGGCGGTCCCGCAGTCGGCCAGAGTTCCGAAGTCTTGGTCCGGCGTCGATTGCTGTCGCTTCTTCCCTGACGTCAGTGCGCCAGGGGTATACAAGATGCATCCAACGCCATTTTCTTCACTCTTTCTTGCCGCGCGGTGCCCGAAGCAAAAGCAGTTCGCAAGTGCCGGTCGGCCGACTCCTGAGATTTTCGAAGTCGAATTTCAGATCCGAAGTCTTCAATAAAGCTAAGTAACCCGTTGGGGAAACTTTTTTCTTGCCTCAGACCGATGTCAGAAAAAGTTAATTGTATTTCTTGTGGGAAGCAAATACCTCATAAGGACTTCCACTCTTACTGTATTCCATGCCTAGGCCATGATCATGACGTCACTAGTTGTCGGTTTTGTGCTAGATTTAAACGCACTATAAAAAGACGTTTTGATTTTGTTTTGCACTACTTTGGCCGAAGGTTCAATTATACTATGCCGTAGGATCAACCGACGACCGCAATTCCGAAAAAACGCAAAGACAAGGATAAAGACAGGCATCCGAGGTCCAAAACCGATGATGAAACATCTGGCATTCGCAGCCCCTGATGCCCGCTACCTCAGAGCCACAGGCTGCCTCCGACTCCCACGTGGAGACAACTAGGCCTCTGGAAACTCAAGGTATTGGGCCTCTGGAAACTAATCCCTCAGATGGGTCCGGAGCCGCTGAGCAGGCATCGGCTTCTGAGAGTGTTTTCAGACCTTCACAACTTACCATTAAAGACAAAGAAGCAAGTACAGCATTCTCCTGGACAGTCCTCTATGCCTAAGAAACAGATGCTTAAAATGGCTGATGACCTCATTACTCTAATCAGGGGTTCCCATCCCCCTCCTGAGAAAAGGCCAAGGCAGGATACAGACTGATTCCTCTGATCAGGTTTCCATTTCCTCTGATTCCTCTTCAGACCAGGGATACTCTCTACCCCCCTATTAGGACTCTGATGCTGAAGAATCTATCCCTTCAGCCTCTCCTCTTGAAGATTATTCTTTTGGGGAAAATTTACATACCATGAGGGAGCATTTCCATTGGGAAAGTCAGGATTATTCTGAATCCAAGAAAAGGCTCAGGGATTTCCTTTTATTGCCTCTGCACAGGCCCCTGGCTATTCCGCCTGTGCTAGATATTGTGGATGATGTTTTCTCTGAATCCAGCTTATCTCCTGATTCTTTGCCCCTTGCACCAGCCAAGTCAGGTATTATAGAGTCCCTGACTCTCACAAGTTTCTTTATAAAAAACGTTCTGCTGATCCAGAAACTATTTTCCAGGGTCCAAAAGGGGTTAAGGCTTCCATTGCAAAAAATCCAGTACCCTCAGACAGAGATTCCAGAGCTTTGGATAGATGGGGGAAGAAAGTTTACACTTCTGCAACTTTAGCAGTAAGAGCTTTAAATTGCCAGTTTCACATGCTTAAGTACCAACAATATTTAATGGCTCAGTTATAACAGAAAATGCTTGCAAGTTCAGAAGCTCCTGACTAAAGAAATGCAGGATTTATTGCATGCAGTTGAACAGGTGGGAAAACATACTCTGCAATGTGGTTTTGATTCTTTAGAGGCCTCTTGTAGAGCCGCAGTTACAGGTTCTGTGATTTGAAGACATGCTTGGTTAAAAATGGAGGATAAAGCTAAATCTATGCAGTCAAGGATTTTTTGCAGGTACAGCCACCTCGATTTAGCAGAAATTGGCCAACAAAGAATTGGTCCTTTCCAGTGTCAGACAGGCCACAGAGAGGCAGATACAGGCGCCCAAGAGGCAGATCTCAACCCCAAGGCTCTAACAGACAGTGACAGTGACAGTGGGGCACCTCAACCCCAAAAGGAGGTGAGAACAAGTCTCAACCTTACAGGAAGCCATCCCAATGACTTCCCCCTTCGAACGCCAAGCACTTCCCTTTTGGCAGCCCCCTTAGAGGGAAAACTAGCACTTTTTTCTCAAAACTGGCAAACAATCACCCAAGACAAATGGGTTCTGAATATTATGTCTCAAGGTTACAGGTTCCACTTTCATACTTTACAAAGGCTAAAAGGAATGCCAGACCTGCCACAAAATCAATGGGCAGAGGCACAAAAACAAATTTCAGCCCTCATGGACATGAGAGCTATTCAAAAAGTACCACAACAGGAACAACGACAAGGATTTTACTCAAGACTCTTCCTGGTCCCCAGGAAGGACAAAGCCTGGAGGCCCATACTAGACCTCTCAATTCTAAATACTTATCTGGATATTCCGAAATTCAAAATGACATTACAGCAGCTTCTACCTATGCTGGGCAAGAAGGCTTGGCTTGTTACTCAGGACTTCAAAAAGGCATACCTGCATGCCCCTATCAGACAAAATTGCAGAAGATACCTCAGACTCAATGCTGGTATAATGCACTACCAATTCTCTACACTGCCCTTTGGCTTATCTACTGCGCCCAGGGTCTTTACAAAGTTCCTGGCACCAGTAATTGCATTTTGCAGACAAAAAGGAATTAAAATATATCCATACCTGGGCAACTGCCTCATTCAAGCAGAGACAAAGGACATTCTTCTGCAGCATCTGGCATTTGTAAAAAGGTTGCTAATTTCTCTAGGGTACACAGTAAACAAAAAGAAGTCAAAACTAGTGCCCTCACAATAGATAATATTCCTGGGTGCCAGCTTAAATACAACGGCCCAGATGACTTTTCTCACGCCAGACAAACAAATTCAACTAACTCAATATTTTCAATTACTAGGAAAAAAGTCCCATCTCCCTGCAAGAAAAATTCTGCAAGCCCTGGGATTCATGGCATCCTGCATACTACTAATACCATATGCCAGACTGCATATGAGGAAATTACAGTGGTACCTAAAAAGTGTTTGGACTCAACACTCACAGTTTAGAAGCAGTAATACCAGTGATTCCCTGCCTACAACAGGAGTTTCAATGGTGGGCACAGGCATGTCACCTAAACAAGGGCCAGCCTTGTACTCTACCCACAGCCAGGCAGACTCTAACAACAGATGCTTCGGATTACGCCTGGGGAGCACACATGGCAAGAAAATGCATTCAGGGCAAGTGGACCATAGACCAGCTGCATCTTCACATCAATCAAAAAGAGATGTTGGCTGTTCAAAATGCCCTAACAGCTTTCAGGGACCTTCTGCATCCAGGACAGTTATTATTAAAGGCAGACAACACCACAGTAATGTGGTACATAAACAAGCAAGGAGGCACTATTTCTTATCCCCCTATGCAGGCAAGGCATGACCTTGTGGAACACAGCTCTAACGTATCAAGTTCATCTGCAAGCACAATTCCTGCCAGGAAAGAAAAATACTCTGGCAGACGATCTAAGCAGAAATATGGACCCTCACGAATAGAAATTGAATCCACAAATCTTCAGCATGGTAACGCAAAAATGGGGATGCTTAGACATGGATCTTTTTGCCTCCCCACTGAATTGCCAACTACAAAAATTCTGCACAAGGACTTATCACACACGAGCATGGAAAGTGGATGCTCTCTCGTTCAGCTGGAAAAGCCTAAAAGTTTATGCCTTCCCACCACTGCCTCTCCTTTCAAAGGTACTCCTAAAAGCCAGACAAGAAAAAAATTCAGATGATCCTGATTGCTCCAGACTGGCCACGCCAGCACTGGTACCCAATCTTAAAGAACTTAAGGCCCATCATGGATTTTGCCTCAAATTCCACACCTTCTGACTCAACAAAACAATCAGATCCTGCACTGTCAGCTCAAAACCCTAAACCTGGCTGCATGGCAGATTCATTAGTCAAACCGGCAACACCTCTCTCTAAAGCGGTTATGGATGTCATTTTGGAGGCCAGGAGGCCTAGCACCAGGAAATCTTACTCAGAAAAATGAAAGAGATTCTGCGCCTGGAACCAGGCTCAAATCCTTGACCCTCTTGTCCCAAACATTCCTCAGATTTTACAATATGTAACTGAGATGCTGGAGAAAGGCCTTACAGCACGGATCCTCCTTTATTCTCTCATCCCTTGCTAAAGCAGTACCGCAGAGGGGCTAAAAACATGAGACCGCCCTGGAGACCACCAACTTGGGACCTCAATTTCATTTTGGAAAAACTGACCCTGCCACCTTTTGAGCCAGCCAATACAACCGATCTAAAACTTTTATCATGGAAAAAAGCTCTGCTCCTGGCAGTAGCTTCAGCACGAAGAGTCTCAGAGCTACAGGCATTAATGGCAGTGGAACCTTTTATAATTTTTCATCAGCACAGGGTTTCTTTAAGGACAAACCCTACCTTTATGCCAAAGGTGGTATCTAGTGTGGCTCTTAAGCAAACCATCCATTTGCCAACTTTTTATCCAAACCCCCAGAATAAAGGGGAAAAACTTCTGCACTCTTTGGACATACACAGGCAGCTACACTTCTACTTGGACAAAACAAAAGCTTTCAGGAAAACTGAGCAACTGTTTGTAGCATATGCTGCAGGATATGCCACTTAAAACAACCTTTCTCAGAGGAGTTCCTACCAAGGAAATTTTGGAGGCTGCAACTTGGAGTTCAGTGCACAGCTTTACCAAGCATTACCACTTGCCTCTTTACTCTAAATCCAGAGTAGGATTTGCCACTGCAGGGCCTCATAGCCAATCCTAATTCTTTATAGACCAGCCACCCAACCTTAGCTTTGGGATTCTACCCAAGTGTAATGACTGCAGCAGTGTAACACGATGAACATAGTACAGTTTCGTACCTACCATAAATGTAGATGTTCGAGTGTTCACACTGCTGCAGTCCAGGTTACCCTCCCTTCTTCCTTTCTGAACTAGCTGGACTTAACTATACCTTTCTATCCTATACAACCTTTGTGGTGTATTTGCTTGTAACTGAAGATATTGTTTTTTTATTTTATATGTTTATTTTTTATTAGGAATATATTGCCTACCTACTTGGGGGCACCTGACATCTGTGGCAAGGAAAACTGAAGAAAATGGCGTCAGATACATCTTATATACCCCTGGCGCACTGACGTTAGGGAAGAAGTGACAGCAACCGACGCGGGACCAAGACTTTGGAACTCTGGACGACTGCGAGACCGCCTGACGGCAGGATAACCCAAGTGTAATAACTGCAGCAGTGTGAACACTCAAACAACTACATTTATGGTAGGTACAAAACAGTACTCTTTTCCTTCTGATTCTACAGATCATGAGGCCAGTGAGTCTGACCCCTCTGATTACCTGGACATACCTTTAACCATGCAGTGTGGTTTTGATGCCTTAGAAGCATCTTGTAGGGCTGCTGTCACTGGGTTTGTTCTGAGAAGGCATGCTTGGCTGAAGGAACAAATCTTGCCAGACCATGTCAAAACAAAACTACTAGATGCCCCATTACACCAAGAACGTTTGGCGCAGAAGTTGATGTTCTTCATGTTTTACTGTTGCAGTCATCACATTAGGGTTATCTGCCTGCAGGTAGTCTTTAGCCGGCCTGCATACCAGAGTTTTCGGATTCCTGCATCGGATGCTGTCTCTTCTTCCATGACGTCAGGTCATCAGGGGTATAAAACATGTAGCCGATGCCATTACATCAGTGTTTCTTGCTGTGTGGTGCTCAAAACAGAAGCAGTTCGTAAGTGCCGGTCGGCCGACTCCTGAATTTAGTTTTCGAGTTTCAGAACCGAAGTCTTCAAAAAAGATAATTATCCCGTTGGGGATCTTTTTTTTTGCTCCAACCGATGTCAGTAAAAGTTAACAATTGTCTTTCCTGAGGAAAGCAAATAGCTCAAAGATTTTCATTCGTACTGCAGTCCCTGCTTAGGCCTAGACCACGACGTCCCTCGCTGTCGGTTTTGTGCCTTGTTCAACCCCCGAACTATTTGTCGGGCTATCATTGCAGCAAATCATTTTGGTACTCTGTTTCAGTACTCCGTAATGGCTTCATTAGGCCATCTGACTACCGATTTTCCAAAAAAAGTAAGGATAAAGACAGAGGCCGCAGAGGTCCAAAACTGCCGACAATGGTTCTGTTAAGCTAGTCGACAGTCCACCGGTAGTCAGGCGCTTTCGCAGCCCCTGATACCTGCTACTTCAGATTTGCAGGCCTCTACTGAGACCCATTCGGAGTCCGGTATGCAACGAGATGCTTCGACTATGGAACCTGCGGTTGTCTCTACCTTGGATGGGTCCGCAGCCGCTGTGCAGGCACCGGATTTTGAGGGTGTATTCAGGCCTAGAGATTTGTATTTTAAACAGACGCCATCGTCTTCATCCAGGCCTAAAACTCGCACCACGCCTAGGAAACCGACATCCAAACCGCAGGCTCAGGCCTATATGCCTAAAAACAAATGCTTAGACTGGCTGAAGACCTTATTACCTTAATTGGTGGAAGCCTGCCTTCCCCCTCTGAGAGACCTAGAATGAATTTTCCTTCTGATTCTTCTGGTCAGGAATCTGAAATTTCTTTTCCTTCTGATTGCCAGGATTTGGCCTTATCTACCTATGAGGATTCTGATGCAGAGGATTCCATTCCATCTGCTTCCCCTCCAGAAGATTTTTCTTTTGGTGAAACCTTGCATACTCTTAGGGAGCATTTCTGCTGGGAAAGCCAGGATTACTCTGACTCCAGAAAGAGGGTTGGGGAATTCTTACTCCTTCCTCAACACAGGCCTTTAGCTATCCCTCCTGTTCTTAACATGGTAGATGATGCTTTCTTGGAATCTAGCCTTTCCCCAGACACTTTACCTCCAGCTCCCAGAAAACCTGACCGGTATTATAGTACCTGACTCTCAAGTTCCTCTTCAAGAATCCTACTGCTGATCCAGAAACCATTTCCCCAAGGACCAAAATGCATTAAGGCTACTGCTGCCAATAATCCTACCCCTACTAATAGAGATTCTAGAGCCTTAGACAGATGGGGTAAGAAGGTATACACTTCTGCTACTTTGGCCATTAGGGCTTTAAATTGCCAGTTTAATTTGTTAAAGTATCTGCAGCATATTATGAGACTGCTTAAACAAACATGATGTTGATTCCTGACTGTGCTGAACACAATGAATTACGAGATTTAATGCTTTCTGCAGAACAAGTTGGTAATCATACTTTGCAATGTGGTTTTGATGCCTTAGAAGCATCTTCCAGGGCTGTGTCACTGAGTCTGTACTTAGAAGGCATGCTTGGCTTAAGGAGCAAAACTTGCCAGATCATGTTAAAGCTAAATTACTGGATTCTCCCTTAAACCAAGACTGCCTTTTTGGCAAAAAAGCAGAAGTCCTCAAAAGGATGGAGGGAAAAAGCTAAATCTATGCAAACTGTTAAAAGATTTCCTACAAGTACAGCCTCCCAGATTTAGTAGGCATTTGCCTTCAAAGAATCAGCCCTTTCCAGTCCTTCTCAGTCCAAAGACACCACAGTCCTGCACAAAAATGAGCAAAGAAAACCACAATATTGTGGTTTTATTTCCTAATTTTTGTGCAATACTGTGGTGTCTTCGTGTTAGCTATTGTGGCTTTATTTTCTTCTCAGTCCAAACCCAGGAACAGCAGACCACCTAGGTTATAGTCTCAGGCTGCACATAGACCTAAGCAGTGGGTGGCTCCCATTTCCAAAGCAGGGAGTAGTAAGCCACCCTCCTATGGAAAAATGGCACAATGACTTATCCTTAACTCTTCCAAGCCCTGCTCAGCTGCCTGCTCCCTTAGGAGGAAAGCTCGCCCTGCATGCAAAAAACTGGGAACTCATTACCCAGGACAAATGGGATTTGAACATGGTTTCCCAAGGATACAGATTCCACTTCCACACACTACCAACCCCAAACGGTTAGCCAGACATACCCCCAAATCAGTGTGCGGAGGCCCAACAGCAGGTTCTCTCTCTTCTAGGTATCAGGGCTATTCAACCTGTCCCAGCAGAACCAAGGGGGACAAGGTTTTTAGACTTTTCCTGGTACCCAGAATAGACAGCTCCTGTCGTCCTATCCTGGACCCCTCTATTCTAAACACCTTTCTGGTAATTCCAAAATTCAAAATGCTAACCCTTCAACAGCTTCTTCCTATGCTAGGCAAAGATGATTGGCTGGCAACCTTAGACTTAAAGAAAGCTTACCTGTACATTCCAATAAGGGAATCTTGAAGGAAATTCCTACGCTTCAGGGCAGGCTCCATGCACTATCAGTTCTCTGAACTTCCCTTTGGCTTATCTACTGCGCCCAGGGTTTTCACAAAGTGTCTAGCTCCAGCCATTGCATTTTGCAGGCAGAGAAATATTCATATATACCCATACTTGGACAATTGTTTGATTCAGGCAGAAAACCAGGACTTGCTATTAAAACATCTGGCATTCGTAAAGAAACTTCTGACCTCACTGGTGTACACCATAAACGAAAATAACTCTCACTTAGTACCCTGCCAACAGGTTGTATTCCTGGGAGCAAGCTTAAACACAACTTCCCAGATGGCTTTCCTCACTCCGGTGTAACAGGTTTATTTGACAACCTATTTCAGACTTTTGGCCACAAACCCCCAGCTATCTGCAAGGAAAATTCTGCAAGCCCTGGGGTTCATGGCCTCTTGCATTCTACTAATTTCATATGCAAGACTGCATATGGGGAAACTACAATGGTATCTAAAAAGCCTATGGTGTCAACATTCTCAGGACCTGGAATCAATGATTCCTATCATTCCTTGTGTAAAGACAGTTCCTTTGGTGGGCAGAGGCCTGCTACCACAACAAAGGGCTCCCTTTTCACTCTACCCCCTGCTGCCCAAACCCTAACAACAAACGCATCAGACTATGCATGGGGACCTCACTTGGCATGGCAGTTCATTCAGGGCAAATGGAACCCGAGACAGATGCACCTGCATATCAATCGAAAAGAAATGTTAGCTGTACAGAATTCCCTGACAGACTTCAAAGACTGCATTCTTCTAGGACAACTGTTGGTAAAGACAGACAACACCACAGTTATATGGTACATAAACAAGCGGGGGGAACCCACTCGTACCCACTCTGCAAACTAGTCATGGCTCTGTGGAACACAACCTTGAGCTACCAAGTGCATCTAGAAGCTCAATTCCTGCCAGGCAAGCTAAATTCACTGCCAGACTACTTAAGCAGAAGTCTCATGGACCCACACAAATGGAAACTAGAACCAAAAATATCCAACCTCTTGAGCAAATGGGGGACTCCAGAGGTAGACCTGTTGAACTACCAATTGGATAAATTCTGCACAAGGACTCCCCCACACTCAACTTGGAAAGTGGATGCCCTGTCCTTTACTTGGGAAAGCCTCTCCATTTATGCCTTTCCCCCTCTGCCTCTCCTCTCGAAGGTTCTGTTAAAGATCAAACAGGACAAGCCAAGGACAGTACTGATTGCACCAGACTGGCCACACCAGCACTGGTACCCCCTCTTGCGCATTGTTATATTGCTGGAACCATGGTACCTGCCTCAGACCCCTTCTCTGCTGTCCCAGCAGGCTGGCCAGATTCTGCATCCTCAGCTTCAAACCCTGAACTTTGCAGCCTGGCTAATTCCTTGAGCTCCCCAATAGCATCTCTCAGTAAGCAGGTGCTAGATGTCATTCTGGGGGCAAGGAGGCCTAGTAATAGAAAATCCTATGCCGAAAAGTGGAAAAAGATACTGTTTCTGTAGCCAGACTGAGGGGACGGGCACAACTGTGTCCAACTTAGCTCATATTCTTCAGTACTTAACAGAAATGCTCCACAAGGGCCTATCCTTCTCGTCAATTAAAATTCATGCCTCTGCCATTTCAGTACATTATAATACTGAGCCACCTCTCTTCTCTCACCCCCTGCTAAAACAATTCCTTAGGGTAGCCAAACATTTAAGACCCCCCCCCCCCCCAGGAGAGCCCCTCACTCCAGCTTGGGACATTAACTTTGTATTGGAAAAGCTCACTCCTTCTCCTCTTTGAGCCAGCTGCAACAGCAGAGTTGAAATTCCTTTCTTGGAAAACAGCCTTCCTTCTAGCCATCACTTCAGCAAGAAGAGTCTCAAAATTACAGGCCCTCACGGCAGTGGAACCCTTCATTATCTTCCATGCAGACAGGGTTTCCCTCAGGAAAAATCCTTTTATGCCCAAGGTGGTGTCTAGTATGGCCCTAAGTCAGTCCATTTATTTGCCTACTTTTTTCCCTAATCCACAAAACAAAGGGGAATGAATACTGCACTGTCTGAACGTGTACAGACAGCTTAGATTTTATTTGGACAGGACTAAGCCTCACATAAAATCTGAACAGCTGCTAGTTGGCTTTATTGCAGGGGCAGAGGGGAAGGCCATTTCAAAGCAAACCATTTCCAAATGGATAGCCCATTGCATTCATTTCTGCTACAAGCACCATGGAAAACCTACCCCACGGGATAAGATCACATTCCACCAGGGCTGCATCTACTTGTGCAGCCTTTCTCAGGGACATCCTAGAAGCTGCTACCTGGAGCTCTGTACATACTTCACCAAGCATTACCACATGCCTATTTTTTCTAAATCCAGAGCTGGTTTTGCCACTGCAGTCCTGCAAGACTTAATAGCTGGCCCTAATGCTCTTTAACTTCCTCCTCCCTTCTTTAGCTTTGGGAATCAACCCAAATGTGATGACTGCAACAGTGAAACACAAAGAACATAGTACAGTTGTGTACACTTAACATAAATGTAGATGTTCGAGAGTATTCACTGTTGCATTCCTGGTTACCCTTCCTCCAGCCCCCCCGACTTCTCTTGGCTGTGCCTTTCCTTCTTGTTTGGTATATTTAAGTTTTTCTGGTGTATTTGCTTTTTTGATGGAGGTTGTACTATTACATATATTTGCTTCCCTTTGTGGGGGCACCTAACATCTGGGGCAAGAAAAACTGATGTAATGGCGTCGGCTGCATGTTTTATACCCCTGACAACCTGACGTCATGGAAGAAGAGGGGGAGCATCTGACGCAGGAATCTGAAGACTCTGGAAATCAGGTCGGTTGAGGGCTACTTGCAGGCAGATGACCCAAATGTGATGACTGCAACAGTGAATACACTCTAACATCTACATTTATGGTAAGTGTACACAACTGTACTTAAAAAGATAGAGGAAAAAGCTTAATCTATGCAAACTGTTAAAGATTTCCTACAGGTACAGCCACCTAGATTCAGTAGGCATTGGCCTTCTAAGAACTGGTTGATGTCCTTCATGGATGCATCTGCAGTCATAACAAGTGGGTTGTCCTGTCGTCAGGCAGCCCTGCAGTCGGCCGGATTCCAAAGTCCGGGTCCGGCTTCGGCTGATGTCGCACTCCACCCGACGTCATCTCTGTTGGTCTTCAGGTATAAAAGCATCAGCCGACGCCATTTTCCTCAGTCTTTCTTGCCGTGGCGCAAGCAGAAGCTGTTCGCAAGTGCCGGACAGTCGGATCGAGAGATTACTTCTACCGAATAGTACTGTGAAGACTTCTAAAGCTAAGTACACCGTTGGGGACTCTTTCTTGCCTCAGTCGATGTCAGAAAAAGTTAACAATTGTTTAACCTGTGGGAAACAAATACCTCATAAAGATTTCCACTCTTACTGTCTGCCTTGTTTAGGCCCAGCCCACGACGTAGCAGCCTGTTCGCCTGTGCCTCTTTCAACCGACGCTTAGGCGTCGGTCGGAGTTTGCAGAACAGTTTTTCGGTTCTGATTTTGCGTACATTATGCCGCCGGATCCTCCGACTACCCAATCTACCAAAAACGCAAAGATAAAGACCGACACTCGCGAGAGCGGTTTCGGCGAAACCACGGTAAAGCAAACCATGAGTGTCTCGGTTTCGGCGAAACTGAGAAAACTGATCAAAGTACAGCTGAACCTATTCTTACAACTGAGGCCCCTGCTACAACTCTTGAATCGACCTCAGAAATTTTACCCACTACGGTGGTTGACTTATCAGACACCATCCCCTTGGATGTCTCTACCCCAGCACGTGGTGCTGCTAGGCCTCCAGCAGCCATGTCCATTAAGGCCTTCGCCAGGGCTAAAGCAGCCAAGACTACTAAAACAGTGCCTGTTAAACCCCCACATCCAGGCCCTCTTCTAGTTCTCAAATGCTTTCTTTGGCAGAAGATTTAATTTCTTTAATTAGAGGATCTCAATCTCACCCAGACAGGGCCTCTCGTCCCCAGAGAAGGGACCTAGGGCAGAGCCCCTGAGCCAGTGTCTTCTGATGATTCTGCTGATGAATCCGACATAACGGACCAGCCAGAGGCTCCCTTCTCCAATTTTGAAGATTCTGATGCTGAAGAATCCATTCCAGCTGCTTCCGCACCAGAAGAATTGTGCTTTGGGGAAACCTTGCATGCCAAGGGAGAACAGTTCGAATGGCAGCAACAGGATTTTTCAGACTCCAGAAAAGACTTAGGACCTTTCTGCACCTCCCACAGCACAGGCCCTTAGCTATACCTCCTGTTCTCTCTGTGGTGGATGATGCTTTCAATGATGTTTGCTCCGCTCCAGATTCTTTACCCCAGCCCCTGCCAAACCAGACAGATTTTACAGGGTGCCAGATACTCATCACCACCTTTACAAGGCCCCACTTGCAGACCCAGAAACTATATCCCAGGGTCCCAAGGCAGTAGCAGCGACCACAGCTAAAACCCTATTCCTTCTGAAAGGGAAGCAAGGTCATTAGACAGATGGGGTAAAAGGTCTACACTTCAGCTACTCTCTCAGCTAGAGCTTTAAACTGTCAGTTTCACATGATACAATACCAAGAGTTTATGCTTGATCAGTTAACTAAAAAAAACTAACCACTGATGAATCTCTTGATAAGAAATATGTATTAGAGATGGTAAATAACATACAACAGGTTAGCAACCATTCCTTAAAATGTGGCTATGATGCACTGGAGGCTTCATTTAGATCAGCCATGACAGGCACAGTGATAAGAAGACATGCATGGCTAAAGGAACAAGCTTTACGGATCATGTTAAAGCTAAGTTGCTAGATGCTCCTATGGACAAGACAAGTTTGTTTGGTACACCTGCCCAGCAGGTTATGAAGAAAATGGAAGAAAAGGCAAAATCTGTTCAAACTGTTAAAGATTTCTTGCAGGTTCAACCCCAAGGTTTAGCAGGAACTGGCCTGCCAAAATTGGTCCTTTCCTGACTCCACAAAATTTCAAAGGGGCAGGAATAGACGTTCCAGAGGCAGAAACCAATCCAGAGGAGGTGCCTACAGAGGACGACAGTGGCAAGGTAACAACAGAGGCACAGACACAGCCACTGCCACTACATCAGCACAACCACAGTGACTTAATCCTAAATCCGCCTACCAGGGAACAAATAGCAGCTCCTCTAGGCGGAAAGTTAACCTTATTTTCAAAGAACTGGCACTACATAACAAAAGACAAGTGGATTTTAAAAACCATAGATCAAGGTTACCGGTTTCACTTCCACACTTTACCAGTCAAAGAGGAATGCCAAATCTACCTCCAAATCAAAAAACAGAGGCTCTACGCCAGATAATGGAGTTAGCAAACATGAAAGCTGTGGAAAGAGTGCCAACAGCAGAACAAGGAAAGGGTTCTATTCCAGACTATTCCTAGTTCCAAGAAAGGAAAAAGTTGGAGACCAATTCTCGACCTGTCCACCTTAAATACATACATCATTGTCCCAAAATTCAAAATGCTGACCCTACAGCAACTTCTTCCCATGCTGGGCAAGGAGTCTTGGCTGGTAACTCTAGATCTCAAGGAGGCATACCTGCACGTCCCCATTCGACCAATCTGCAGAAGATACCTCAGATTTCTTGCAGGATCAGAGCACTATCAATTCTCAGCATTGCCCTTTGGCTTATCTACTGCCCAGAGTATTCACAAAATGCCTGGCATCAGTAATCGCCCATTGCAGACTACAGGAGTTCAAATTTACCCATACCTGGACGACTGCCTGCTACAAGGGGACAACAAAAGCAAGCTGACAACAGATTTACAAAGGGTCATTTACTTGCTACAAGGACTGGGATACACAGTCAATTTACAAAAGTCAAGGCTGATACCATCCCAAACAAGGACATTCTTGAAGCGGAATTGGACACAATACAACAAATGGCATTCCTGACTACAGAAAAACAAAAAGAACTTCCTCTTTACTTCTTGGCACTAACAAGGCTGAACAAGTTAACAGCAAGAAAAGTTCTGCAGGCCTTGGGCTTCATGGCATCATGCATAATCTTGGTCCCATTTGCCAGACTACATATGAGGAAACTACAGTGGTACCTAAAGAATTTATGGTCCCAACACAGACACAGTCTAGAAACAGAAATCCCACTAATTCCATGCTTAAAACAGGAGTTCCTATGGTGGGCTCAGGCATGCCAGTCAAACCCAGGCCTACCCTTTCGCAGATGTCAACCAAGCCAGACCATCACAACAGACGCTTCAGACCTAGGATGGGGGGCCCACATGCTGGACAAATGCGTGCAAGGATTGTGGACACAGGATCAACTTCACCTGCACATCAATCTAAAAGAAATGCTGGCAGTAAAACTGGCAATCCAAAAGTTCAAACCATTTCTCAAAGAGGGCCAGTTGATGGTAAGGACAGACAACACCACAGTCATGTGGTACATCAACAAACAGGGAGGCACTCATTCATACCCCCTATGCAGAATGACCTTGGAGCTGTGGACCCTGGCACTCAGCTACAACATTCAGTTACAGGCAATATTTGTACCGGGGAAAGACAATACTCTAGCGGACATATTAAGCAGAACCACTTCGGATGCCCACGAATGGAAGCTGCACCCGGACATCTTCAAGACCATCTCAAAGAAATGGGAATGCCCACAGAGAGCCCTATGCGCATCACCTCTCAATCACCAGCTCAAAAATTCTGCACAAGGACATTCCACCCACTAGCATGGAAAGTGGACTCACTCTCCTTCAACTGGAAAGGCCTAACAGCATATGCATTCCCACCTCTTCCTTTGATACACAAGGTACTACTAAAAATCAAGGAAGAACGTCCAAGGATAATCCTGATAGCTCCAAACTGGCCAAGACAACACTGGTACCCACTACTGAAGAGCATGTCTCGAACAATATGTGGCCAATACCCTGATGCCTTTGATGTTAACTCAGAACAACTACAGCATCATACATCCAAACCTAAAACGCTGCAACTGACTGCATGGAACATCACATAGCAGCAGCTAATCCAGAACTTTCCCAAAGAGTTAAAGACATTATTCTTGAAGCACGCAGACCTTCAACAAGAAGGAACTATGCTGGAAAATGGAAAAGGTTTGTCATTTGGAGTACGGAAAGAGGAAAAGATGTGTCAAACATAGATATGCCTAACATTCTGGAGTATCTGGCCGAACTTCTTCATTCAGGCCTGTCCTACTCCTCCATCAAGATACATGCATCAGCTATTTCAGCAGAATACAGCTTTGATCCACCTGTTTTTTTGCACCCTTTGCTCAGGCAGTTCCTCAGAGGAATCAAGAATGTAAAACCTCCAAGGAAAACCACCATTACCAGCTTGGGATTTAAACTTTGTGCTAGAAAAGTTGACACTATCACCCTTTGAACCAGCAGCAACAGCAGACCTACAACACCTGTCATGGAAAACTGCTTTCCTACTGGCAATTACTTCAGCAAGGAGGGTTTCAGAACTACAGGCCTTAATGGCAGTGCAACCCTTCCTAATCTTCCACCAAGATAGAGTGTCCATGAGGACTAATCCTACATTTATGCCCAAGGTGGTATCCAGAGTGTCTTTAAACCAGGCAATCCACCTACCTACCTTCTTTCCCAACCCACAAAACAGAGGGAAAGAATACTGCATACCTTGGATGTACATAGACAGCTACGCTACTACTTGGACAGAACAAAAATAGCAGAAAGACTGACCAACTTTTGTAGCCTATGCAACAGGAAGGGAAGGAAAAGCTATTTCCAAACAGACAATCTCCAAATGGATAGGAAATTGCATACGATACTGTTACTCCTTCCATGGAAAACCAATTCCACAGAACATAAGACCTCATTCTACAAGGGCAACAGCCACTACCACAGCCTTCTTACGAGGAGTGGCAACCAAAGACATTATTGAGGCGGCTACTTGGACCTCCGTGCATACATTTGCCAAGCATTATAATTTGCCTCTATATTCCAGATCCCGAGCAGGGTTTGCCACTGCTGTACTGCAAGGGATCCTAAACACACCATAATCTACTTTTATCCTCCTCCCCTAGTTGGCTATGGTATTCTACCCACTTGTTATGACTGCAGATGCATCCATGAAGGACATAGTACAGTTTTGTACCTACCATAAATGTAGATGTCCGAACTGGATAGCATCTGCAGTCAGGATTACCTCCCTCCTTCCCTCTGTGGTACTCCTAGGGTGTTTACCCTCCTAATAGCTAGCTGTTGGGGGGAGTCTTTTATGTTGTATTTGTTTGTATATATGTACATACATGCTTATTGTTGTGTTTACCTCTATCTATTTGGAAACATTGGCATCTATCCATATTTTAGCCTGCAAGAGGGCTACTGGCATCTGGGGCAAGAAACACTGAGGAAAATGGCGTCGGCTGATGCTTTTATACCCGAAGACCAACAGAGATGACGTCGGGTGGAGTGCGACATCAGCCGAAGCCGGACCCGGACTTTGGAATCCGGCCGACTGCAGGGCTGCCTGACGACAGGACAACCCACTTGTTATGACTGCAGATGCTATCCAGTTCAGACATCTACATTTATGGTAGGTACAAAACTGTACTTTTCCAGTCCCTCCCAGACCGTTATCCAGACCCAGGGGCAACAGACCACCAAGACTACAGTCTCAGGGTATGCACAAATCTAAACAGTGTAGTGCTCTGACCTCTAAAACAGGGAGTGGTAAATCACCCTCTTATGGAAAAA
Organism: Protopterus annectens; assembly: GCF_019279795.1. NCBI lineage: Eukaryota > Metazoa > Chordata > Ceratodontiformes > Protopteridae > Protopterus > Protopterus annectens. The sequence goes on from NC_056739.1 coordinate 223,818,417, forward strand.
GTTCACAATGACTTTTCCTTCATCCTTCCCCGCCATGCCCAAGTACTTGCGGCCCTAGGAGGAAAACTCACCCTGCATGCAAAAAAATGGAAGTACATTACCCGGGACAGATGGGTCTTAAAAACAATGTATCCCAGGGATGCAAATTCTACTACCACTCTCTGCCAACCCCAAGCAGATTGCCAGACCTTCCCCCAAACCAGTGGGCAGAGGCCCAAAAGTAGTATCAGGGCTACTCAACCTGTTCCAGTAGAGCAAAGGGGGACGGTTTCTACTCCAGACTGCTTCTGGTGCCCAGGAAAGAAAACTCTTGGCGCCCTATCATGGATCTGTCAGTTCTCAACACCTTCTTGATGGTACCAAAATTCAAAATGCTTTCACTCCAAAAGCTGCTTCCCATGCTAGCCAAGGACTCCTGGCTGGTCATCCTAGACTTAAAAGAAGCTTATTTGCACATCCCTATAAGGGAATCTTGCAGGAAATATCTTTGTTTCAGGACAGGAACTATGCACTATTAATTCTGTGCACTTCCCTTTCGCTTATCTACTGCGTCCAGGGTTTTCACAAAGTGCCTGGCTCCAGCCATTGCATGCTGCAGGCAGAGAAGCATTCAAATTTACCCCTACTTGGAAGACTGCCTGATTCAGGCGGACAGGCAGGAATTGCTACTTCAGCACCTGACATTTGTAAGGAAACTCCAAACTTCCCTGGGGTATACAATCAACGAAAATAAATCACATCTGGTATGCAGCCAAAAAAAATTGTATTCCTGGGAGCAAGCTTGAACACAACTTCCCAGATGGCATTCCTCACTCCAGAAAAGCAGGTTTATCTTACAAATTACTTCAAACTACTGGCCACCCAAACCCGGCTGTCTGCGAGAAAAATACTGCAAGCCCTAGGGTACATGGCCTCATGTATTCTACTAATTCAGTATGCAAGACTGCATATGAGTAAACTTCAATGGTACTTAAGTGTCTGGTGTCAACCTTCAGGACTTGGAAACAGTGATTCCTATCATTCCCTGCCTAAGGACAGAGTTCCTTTGGTGGGCAGAGATCTGCAACCACAACAAGGGACTCCCTTTCACTCAACCCCCCCCCCCCCACAAACCCTGACAACAGACTATGCATGGGTCGCTCACATGGCAGTCAAATGCATTCAAGGTAAATGGAGCCCAGCACAAATGCACCTGCATATCAATCAAAAAGAAAATGTTAGCTGTACGGAATGCACTGACAGCCTTCAGATACCATATCCTTCCAGGACAACTCTTGTTAAAGACTGACAACACCACAGTTATGTGGTACATAAACAAGCAGGGTGGAGCTCATTCCTATCTGCTCTGCAGATTAGCCATGGCTCTGTAGAACACAGCCTTGAGCAACCAAGTGCACCTGCAAGCTCAGTTCCTGCCAGGCAAACAAAATTCACTGGCAGACTATTTAAGCAGAAATCTAATGGACCCACACTAGTGGAAACTACAACCCAACTCATTAAAGCTTCTAATCCACAGGTGGGGGACACCAGAGGTAGACCTCTTTGCTTCCCCCAAAACCATCAATTGATCAAGTTTTGCACCAGAACTCCCCACAGCCAAGCATGGAAAGTGGATGCCCTATCCTTTACATAGGAAAACCTCTGTCTGTGCCTTTCCCCCTCTGTCCCTCCTCTCAAAAGTACAACGCAAGATCAAACAGGACAGAGCAAGGGCAATTCTTATTGCACCAAACTGGCCACGCCAGCTCTGGTACCCACTTTTACGAAGTCTGACAACAGTGCCACCTTGGCACCTGTATTGGACCCCCTCTCTGCTGTCCCAGCAGGAGTGCCAAATTTTGCATCCACAGCTGCAAACCCTGAACCTAGCAGCCTGGCTTATTCCCTGAATACATCACCAGCAACCCTCAGGAAACAGGTGCTGGATGTCTCCTTGAGGCCATGAGGCCTAGTACTAGGAAATCCTATTCAGAAAAGTGGAAAAGATATTGTTCTTGGAGCCAGTCTCAGGGAAAGGACACAGCCATGCCCACCTTACCTCATATCCTAGATTATCTAGCAGAGCTGCTCCACAAAGGCCTATCCTTCTCATCAATTAAGATTCATGCCTCTGCCATCTCAGCTCATTACAATACTGAGCAACACCTTTTCTTTCACCCTCTGGTTAAATAATTCCTGAGAGGAGCTAGCAATTTAAGACCCCTGAGGAGAGCTCCCACTCCTGCCTGGGACCTTAACTTTGTTCTAGAGATGCTCACACTTCCCCCTTTTGAGCCTGCTGCTACCGCAAAGTTAAAATTCCTCTCTTGGAAAACAGCCTTACTTCTAGGCATCACTTCCGCATGAAGAGTGTCCGAGTTACAGGCCCTTATGCCGGTGGAACCCTTCATTATCTTCATGCGGACAGGGTTTCCCTCAGGACTAACCCATCATTTATGCTCAAGGTGGTATCCAGTGTGGCTTTAAACCAATCCATCCATTTACCAACCTTTGCCCTAATCCTCAGAATAAAGGGGAAAGGATCCTGCACTTCGACGTGCACAGACAGCTGAGGTTCAACCTTGACAGGACTAAACCTTTCAGAAAATCTGACCAGCTGTTAGTCAGGTTTGCTACAGGGGCAAGAGGGCACAGCCATTTCACAGCAAACCATCTCCAAATGGATATGCTACAAACACCATAGAAAACTTACTCCACAGGGGATCAGAACCCATTCCACTAGGGCTACCTCAACCTCTACAGCATTTCTCAGAGGAATCCCTACCAGGGACATCCTGGAAGCTGCAACCTGGAGTTCAGTACACACCTTCACCAAGCATTACTACTTATCTGTTTTTTTCTAAATCCAGAGCTAGATTTGCTACAGCAGTCTTACAAGGCCTGCTAGCCAGCCCTAACACTTCTTGACTGCCTATACCCTTCCTTAGCTTTGGGAATCAACCCAAGTGTGATGACTGCAACAGTAAAACACAAAGAACATAGTACAGATTATGTTCATAGTCTTTCACTGTTGCACTCATTACACTTTGGTTATCCTGCTGGCAGGCTACCCGCAGTCTGCCTGAATTCCAAAGTCCTGGTCCAGCGTGGGTTGCTGTTGCCTTTTCCCTGACGTCAGTACGCCTGGGGTACAAAAGATGCAGCCAATGCCATTTTCTTCAGTCTTTCTTGCCGCGCGGTGCCCGAAGCAAAAGCAGTTCACAAGTGCCGGTCGGCCGACTCCTGAGATTTTCAGAATTGAATTTCAGATCTGAAGGCTTCTATAAAGCTAAGTACCCAGTTGGGGAAACTTTTTTTTCTTGTTCCAGACTGATGTCAGAAAAAGTTGACAATTGTATTTCTTGCGGGAAGCAAATACCTCATAAGGATTTTCATTCTTGCTGTATTCCTTGCCTAGGCCCTGATCACGACGTTGCTAGTTGTCGGTTTTATGCTAGATTTAACCAACGCACTATTAAGCGTCGGTACGATTTTGCTTTTCATTACTTTGGCCGAAGGTTTAACTATATAATGCCGTCGGCCCAACCGACCGGAATTCATAAAAAGCACAAGGAAAAAGAAAAGGGCAGGCATCCGAGGTCCAAAACAAACGAATCCTCTTCTAGGCCATTCACCGGTTCACTGGTTCTCAGTGAGGCGCTTTCGCAGCCCCTGACACCCGCTACCTCAGAGCCACAGGCCGCCTCCGACTCCCATGTTGAGACTACTAGGCCTCTGTATACTCAAGGTGTTGGGCCTTCGGAAACTAGTCCCTCAGATGGGTCCGGAGTCGCTGAGCAGGCATCGGCTTCTGAGTGTTTTCAGACCTACACAGCTTTGTATCAGTCCAACTTCAGCGTCCATGACCAAGACTAAAACAGTTTTAAAGACAAGGAAACAAGTACAGCATTCTCCAGGACAGACTTCCATGCCTAAGAAATAGCTGCTCAAAATGGCCGAAGACCTAATTACTTTGATCAGGGGTTTCCATCCCCCTCCTGATAAGAGGCCTAGGCAAGATACAGAAAATGATTCTTCTGATCAGGTTTCCATTTCCTCTGACTTTTCTTCAGAACAGGGATACCCTATTCCTCCCTATGAGGATTCTGATGCTGAAGAATCTATTCCTTCAGCTTCTCCTCCAGAGGATTACTCATTTGGGGAAACCCTGCATACCATGAGGGAGCATTTCCACTGGGAGAGCCAAGATTATTCAGATTCTAAGAAAAGGCTTAGAGACTTTCTTCTTCTGCCTCAGCACAGACCTCTTGCTATTCCACCTGTTCTAGACATTGTAGATGTATTTTCAGAGTCCAGTCTGACTCCTGATTCTTTACCTCCAGCTCCTGTTAAGCCCGACAGATACTTCAAGGTTCCTGATTCACATACATTTCTTTTTAAGAACCCTGCTGCTGACCCAGAAACGGTCTCTCAGGTTCCCAAGGGGGTCAAGACTTCCACTGCAAAAAACCCTACCCCCTCTGATAAGGATTCTAGGGCACTGGACAGATGGGGAAAAAAGATTTACACTTCTACTTTGGCTATAAGGGTTTTAAATTGTCAGTTTCATATGCTTAAATATCAGCAATATATTATGTCACTGCTTAAACAGAAAATGTTGATAAATTCTGAATGTGCAGAAAACAAAGAAATGCAGGGTCTATTGCATGCAGCTGAACAAGTTGGAAAGCATACTTTGCAATGTGGTTTTGATTCTCTGGAGGCCTCCTGCAGGGCCGCTGTTACGGGTTCTGTCATTAGGAGGCATGCTTGGTTAAAGGAACAGAATCTGCCTCATCATATTAAAGCAAAATTGTTAGATGCTCCATTACAGCATACCTTGTTTGGTGTTAAAGCAGAAGAGGTGTTGAAAATGGAGGGCAAAGCTAAATCTATGCAAACAGTCAAGGATTTCTTACAGGTACAACCTCCAAGATTTAGCAGGCACTGGCCTACAAAGAATTGGTCCTTTCCAGTGTCAGACAGGCCACAAAGTGGCAGATACAGACACCGTAGAGGTAGAGGCAGATCCCAGCCCCAAGGCTCATTCAGGTCTAAACAATGGGGTACTTCTACCTCCAAAAGCGAAGAAGACAAATCACAGCCATACAGGAAACAGTCCCAATGACTTCCCTCTGCCTGCGCCAAGCACTTATCTTCTGGCAGCACCTTTAGGGGGAAAACTAGCACTTTTTTCTCAAAATTGGCATGTAATAACCCAGGACAAATGGGTCTTGGATATAGTGTCACAAGGCTACAGGTTTCACTTTCACACCCTGCCAAGGGCAAACTGTTTGCCAGACCTGCCAAAAAATCAGTGGGCAGAGGCATAAAAGCAAGCGTCATCCCTCATGGGCATGATAGCCATTTAGCAAGTACCACCGCAAGAGCAGGGACAATTATTTTACTCGACTGTTCTTGGTGCCCAGAAAGGACCAATCCTGGAGACCAATACTGGACCTATCTATCCTAAACACTTATCTGGATATTCCAAGATTCAAAATGTTGACTGCAGCAGCTCCCTACCCATGCTGGGCAAGAAGGCTTGGCTTGTGACTTTAGACCTAAAAGAGGCATACCTGCATGTCCCATTCAGACAATCATGCAGAAGATACCTCAGATTCATAGCTGGCTCAATGCACTACCAATTCTCTGCAGTGCCCTTTGACTTATCTACTGCGCCCAGGGTCTTCACAAAATGTCAGGCTCCAGTAATTGCGTTTTGCAGACAGAGGAATACAAATATATCCTTACTTGGACGACTGCCTTATTCAAGCAGAGAACAAGGACATTCTACTACAGCATCTGGTGTTTGAAAAAGATTACTAACATGCCTAAGGTACACAGTAAACGGAAAGAAATCAAGACTACTACCCTCTCGAGGTAATATTCCTGGGTGCAAGCTGAAATACAACTGCCCAGATGGTTTATCTCACGCCAGACAAACAAAGGCAATTGACTACTTATTTCAAAATGTTGGTACCCAGACCAACCAGTTATCTGGAAGAAAAAATCTGCAGGCTTTGGGATTCATGGCATCCTGCATTCTGCGAATTCCATATGAAGAAACCTCATTGGTATCTAAAAAGTGTTTGGACTCAACATTGCCACACCTTGGAAACAATAATTACCCTCATTCCCTGCTTGCAACAGGAGTTTTGATGGTGGGCAAAGGCCTGTCACCACAACAAGAGACAGCCATTTGCTTTACCCACAGCCAGGCAGATATTAACAGATGCATCAGATTATGCCTGGGGGGGCCCCACATGGCAGGAAGATGTATTCAGGGCACATGGTCCGCAAGCCAAATGCATCTACATATCAACCAAAAAGAGATGCTAGCTGTTCAGAATGCCCTGACAGCCTTCAAGGATCTACTTCATCCGGGACAACTACTGATAAAGACTGACAATATTACAGTCATGTGGTACATAAACAAGCAGGGAGGCACTCATTCCTACCCCCTATGCAGATTAGCCATGACTCTGTGGGACCCAGCATTGACTTATCAAGTACATCTGCAAGCACAATTCCTGCCAGGAAAGATAAATACCCTGGCAGACGAACTAAGCAGAAACCTCATGGATCCCCACGAGTGGAAATTGGATCCACAAGTCTTCAGCATAATAACAAGGAATTGGGAATGCCCGGACAGATCTATTTGCCTCCCCTCACAACTGCCAACTACAGAGATTCTGCACAAGGACGTATCACAAGCAAGCATGGAAAGTGGATGCTCTATCATTCAGCTGGAAAAAACTTACAGTATATGCATTTCCTCCACTGCCTCATAGCTGCTCCTAATCCTTTTTAGCTCCAGCCTCCCAACCTTAGCTTTGGGATTCAACCCAATTGTAATGACTGCAGCAGTAAAACACGATGAGCATAATACAGTTGTGTACTTAACATAAATGTAGATGTTCCAGTGTATTCACTGTTGCAGTCCAGGTTGCCCTCCCACCACCCCCCTTATCTTTGCTGGAATTTTATCTGTACTTCTCTATTCTATACACACTATGTGGTGTATTTGCTTGTAGATGAAGGAATAATTTACCTTGGTGCATGCATGCTTTAATGACATATTTTTAGCCTACCCTTTTGGGGGCACCTGACATTTGGGGCAAGAAAAACTGAAGAAAATGGCGTCTGCTGCATCTTTTATACCCCTGCTGCACTGACGTCAGGAAGGAGGCGACAGCAACCAACGCCGGACCTAGACTTTGGAATTCAGGCCGACTGCGGGTAGCCTGCCAGCAGGATAACCCAATTGTAATGACTGCAGCAGTGAATACACTCGAACATCTACATTTATGTTAAGTACACAACTGTATTTTGCTTCCCACGATAGGCAAAGATGCCTGGTTGGCAACACTGGATTTAAAGGAAGCCTACCTGCACATCCCAATCAGGGAATCTTGCAGAAAATACCAACGCTTCAAAGCAGGCTGCATGCACTATCTGTTCTCTGCACTGCCTTTTGGTTTATCTACTGCGCCCAGGGTATTCACAAAGTGCCTAGCTCCAGTCATTGCATTTTGTAGGTAAAGAAATATCCAACTATACCCATACCTGGACGATTGTTTAATTCAGGCAGAAAGCCAGGACATACTTCTGAATCATCTGTACAAAAGGTATTAACTTATCTGGGGTACACCATAAACGAAAAGAAATCACATCTGGCACCCTGTCAACAAATTATATTCTTGGGAGCAAGCTTGAACACAACTTCCCAGATGGCTTTCCTCATGCCAGAGAAGCAAATTCATTCAACAACTTACTTCAAACTAGTGGCCACAAAAACCCTGCTATCTGCAAGGCAAATACTGCAAGCCTTGGGGTTCATGGCCCCGTGCATTCTACCAGTTCCATATGCAAGACTGCATATGAGGAAACTGCAATGGTATGTAAAAAGCCTATGGTGTCAGTATTCTCAGGATCTAGAAGCAATGATTCCTATCATACCTTGCCTATGGTCAGAATTTCATTGGTGTGCAGAGGCCTGCCACCAAAACAAGGGACTACCATTCACTCTGCCCCCTGCTGCCCAAACCCTAACAGCTGCATCAGACTATGCATGGGGGCCTCACCTGGCAGGGCAGTGCATTCAGGGCAAATGGAACCCAAGTCAAATGCACCTGCGTATTAATCAAAAAGAAATGTTAGCTGTTCAGAATGCTCTGACAGCCTTCAAGGACCACCTTTTTCCAGGACAATTAATGGTAAAGTTGGACACCACCACTGTCATGTTGTACATAAACAAGCAGGGGGGTACCCATTCTTACCCCCTCTGCAGACTAGCCACAGCTCTCTGGAACACAGCATTGAGCTACCAGGTGCATTTACAGGCTCAATTCCTGCCAGGAAAACTAAATACACTGGCAGACAAACTAAGCAGAAATCTCATGGACCCACACTAGTGGAAACTGGAACCAAAGATTTTCAACATGTTGATCAACAAATTTGGGATCCCAGATATAGACCTGTTTGCCTCCCCCTAGGACTACCAATTGGACAAATTCTGCACATGGACTCCCCAAAAACAAGCTTGGAATGTGGGTAATCTGTCCTTCAGCTGTAAAAATCTATCAGTTTGTCTTTCCTTCCCAAAGTACTACTAAAGATCACACAGGACAAACCAAGGATGATACTGATTGCACCAGACTGGCCACGCCAACACTTGTATCCCCTCTTGCGCAGTGTGTCACAGATGTCCCCATGACACCTACCTCAGACCCCTACCCTGCTGTCTCAGCAGGAGAGCCAGATTCTGCACCCCCAGCTTCAAACCCTGAACCTGGCAGCCTAATCTCTCCGTTACCATCCCTCAGTAAACAAGTGTTGGATGTCATTTTGGAGGCAAGGAGGCCTAGTACTAGAAAAGCTTATGCTGAAAAACGGAAAATATTCTGTGCCTGGAACCAAACTCCAAGGGATGGCCACAGCAGCACCCAGATTCTTCAATACTTAACTGAGATGCTTCACAAGGGCCTTTCCTTTTCCTCCATCAAAATTCACTCCTCAGCCATTTTACTCATTACAACACAGAACCACTCCTCTTTTCTCACCCACTGTTCAAGCAGGTCCTCAGGGGGGCCAGAAACTTAAGACCACCCAGGAGAGCCCCAACTCCGGCCTGGGACCTTAATTTTGTATTTAAAAAAACTCACACTTCCTTCTTTTGAGCCAGCTGCAACTGCAGAGTTAAAATTCCTTTCTTGGAAAACAGCTTTCCTTTTAGCAGTCACTTCAGGAAGAATAGTATCTGAATTACAGGCCCTTATGGCAGTGGAGCCTTTTATCATCTTTCATACGGACAGGGTGTCCCTCAAGACCAATCCCTCTTTCATGCCCAAGTTGGTATCCAGTGTGGCTTTTAATCAGTCCATTCATTTGCCAACCTTCTTTTCTAATCCACAGAACAAAGGGGAACGGATACTGCACTCCTTAGATGTGCACAGACACTTAGATTTTACATGGACAGAACTAAACCTGAAAGGAAATTTGAACAACTGCTGATGGCATTTGCTGTAGGGGCAGAGGGGAAGGCTATTTCAAAGCAAACAGTTTCTAAATGGATAGGCCATTGCATTAATTTCTGCTAGAAGCACCATGGAAAACCTATCCCACAGGGGATTAGATCCCATTCAACCAGGGCTGCATCTACCTCTACAGCCTTTCTCAGAGGTGTCCATACCAGAGACATCCTAGAAGCTGCTACCTGGAGTTCTGTACATACTTTCACCAAGCATTACCATTTGCCAATTTTCTCTAAATCCAGAGCTGGCTTTGCCACTGCAGTCTTACAGGGCCTTATAGCTTGTCCTAATGCTATCTAAATTCCTCCGCCCATCCTTAGCTTTGGGAATTTTACCAAATGTGATGACTGCAACAGTGAAACATGAAGAACATAGTACAGTTGTGTACACTTACCATAAATGTAGATGTTCGAGTGTATTCACTGTTGCAGTCCTGGTTACCTTCTCTCCAGCCCCTGACTTCTTTTGTCTACATCTCTATTCTCCTCTACTGTACTTAAAAGCGTTTTGGTGTAGTTGCTTTCTTTGTTGGAGCTATAACCTTGTATACATACACACATATATATATATATATATATATCTGTAATATATATATTTATGTAATTACTGCCTATTAAGGGGGGCACCTGACATCTGGGGCAAGAAAAACTGATGTAATGGCATCAGCTGCATGCTTTAAACCCCTGACTGTCTGACGTCATGGAAGATGAGACAGCAACTGACGCAGGAACCAAGACTTTGATAATCAGGCCAACTGAGGGCTTCTACAAGCAGATAATCCAAATGTGATGACTGCAACAGTGAATACACTCTAACATCTACCTTTATGGTAAGTGTACACAACTTTACTTTTTGTGGTACTTAGTCAATTTGGACTCAGCATTGCCACCTTCAGGACTTGCCAATTCCTCTCTTGCCCTTTAAGTAGGAAATGTTTTTGCTCTTAAACCAGATTTCACTCAATCCACAAGTGTTTTTTCTGGTCTCTCATACTTACCAGGAACCTGTACACTGATGCATTTCACCTGGCATAAGTTGCTTGTTCCAAAAATGTTAAGTTTAACCAGAGACAGCTAGGACCATATACATTTCAAGGAAATTATAGCTCTTCAATCCTTGGACCGCCTCTGGACCCTAGGTCCTCTCTATCTTCACAGACAATACCTCAGTTATGTGTTGTGTAACCAAGGAGGGTGGAGAGTTGGGAAGGAGGTACAGTGTCTTTCACCTTTACAGACTAGCCATGGTAACTTAGGACATTGGCATGTAGTCCTCAATATCTTGGCATTGAGGGTGTCAGAGCTGCAGGCATTACTGGCCTCTCCACCTTTTCTTTCAGGCAGCCTACTTCCCCTTGGAGAGAAGCATTATGGCAGACCTTTGTTGCAGGTTTTTTGTAGACTCTTGAATGGTTGTTAAACAGAAAGATTTTTCTTGACATTGCCCTGCAGTAGATCACTTTGGTTCACCCCGAAGAGATGGCACAGGTTGTTCTCTAGAGTACCATGCCTGGAAGCATGGAAAACTAATACTTTGCCTTTCTTGCAGAAAGGGAAGTTACTTTATGTATTCCTCACCTTCTGTGATTCCTAAAGTATTCCTCAAACTGAAGTACAGACAAGATCTTGCTGATTAACTCACTGGCTTAGGCAGCACTGCTTTCCTGTTTTCTTCTATCTGAATGGCATAGTTATCACAAGTCAACTCACTGGATGGACTTGTTCACACAGTAGAAAGGCTCTTTCTTTCACCCACATCTCCAAAGTCTAAATTTAACTGGATAATATTTTAATTCCCTCGAGGCACTAGTTTCTAGAAGACGTTGTACAGGAGGATAGAAAACCTGGTATGAGAAATTTTTCTTCCCAAATAGAAGAGGCTTGATATTTGTTGCCTCTAGAAGAATATAGACATTTATCAAATGGGTGCCCGCAATAATAGATGTCCTCCTATTCCCATGTTGCAGTATTAATCACATATGGGTTTTTCTCCTCTTGCTACTGTAACGTCTGGGCAGTTTACAAGTTTTCAGTTACTGTATGGGGTGTGGGACGTTTGATGAAGCTATCCCAACATGGACCATATAAGTTACATCTGTACACACCGGCCCTCAGAACTTCTCAGCCGCCAGTCGAATGTCAGGTGTTCCTGCTAATCCCGGCCGTCGGATTTAGAAATCAGGTAAGTGGCCCATTGGGGAAACTTTCAGTCCTTTTATTTAATGCCTGTTCATGTCATCCAGAAAGGGCAAGTGTAAGTGTGTTCGTCAGATTCCCCACAAGGATGCCCGCAATCAGTGTCTCTTCAGTTTAGGTCTGTCGCATGACTAAAAAGCCTTCTCCATTTGTCAGGTTTGTGCCCATAAACTTGTGCAGCTGTTTGCATATGCTCAATCTCTACCTAGGAAATCAACGACTAAAGCAAATAGCCTTGGGTATGGAGTGTTCCGCTGATATTCCTGCCGTATCACGAAAAAAAGCCAAGACTACCATACCTACCTCTACCACTGCACCTCCTGTGTCAGACTTTCAGCTTGTGGCAGACATCGGCCTGGTAGAGGATCCGGGCTCTGCCGCTTCAGATTTAGTGGGTTCTTCCATGGAAGCTGCACAATCCCGTGTGGAGGGAACACCTGTTGAGGCTTTACTGACATCGGTCTCAGCTGGGGGGGGGGGGGTTGTTTAGCGATTCTGGTAGGTCCTTTGGAGCCCTCCATTTTCTTACACTCGCCTGATTTCAGGCCTTCTTCCCTTCAGACACCCACCAGGCTTCTCCGGAGAATGGAAAAAAGGAAGCACATATTTTCTCTTGAAAGCATGCTTGATTGGCAGGCCTTCAGCCAGAGTTTGTTTAATACCTTCATGGCCTTCCACTACAAGGATTTCTATGATGCCTCCTCCTACTCTGAGCCCAAGGCCTCAAACATCTGACCCATCCATGAGGGAAGAAGAGGATTTTTTCTGATTCTTTATCTGAAGAATCACTCTCCTATAACCCTGATGTGATGTTGTTTAATCTTGCCGTTCATTCTTACACATGGATTTGGAGCCAAACCATAGTCTCTGAGTCGGCCGTTTTACTAGCTGAAGATCTCAGAGTAGCTCGAGGCGAGGTTCCTATCCCATGATGCTCTGTCCTATTTTAGATCTAGTTTGCCGCTGCAACAGATAGGTCATCATCGGAGAGCTCGGGCCAGTTTGTTTAATATTTTACTCTTTTTGATAAATATTCTGCTTATAGTCGAATAGTATTACTACTTTTACAGTTGCCGCTTATTGAGCTAGTTAGCCTTTGCTTGTTTTTTCTTTATTTGAAGTTTGACGATTTTCGTCTTTTTCAGAGTGGTTGCTCTTAGGCCTTTGGCCGTAGTGTAGTTCTAATCCCTATCCTGTTTACTATATATGTTAATAGTGTGCTTAGTTTATTGTTAATAGATAGGTAGTGTGCTTCGATTTTGGAAATTTGATATATACTAATGTGCGATTAGCTTGACAGTTCAGGGATCTGACAACTTAGAATTGTTCTAGTGGTTAGAGTTTGTAGTTTTTTGTGTTTGGTTATTCAGTAATCTTCTCTGCATTAGTGTTTACTGTGGTTTTTCCTAATATGTCTGACCATAAGGGGAAACAAAAATCTGGTTTCAAAAAGTGCCCAAAATGTGGGCAGATGATGTCCATCACGGATGTTCTTGTGAATTGCATTTATTGTTTGGGGCCTGTTCACCTCCAGGAGGATTGCTGTATCTGCCATCCCTTAAGTAGCAGGGTTTTACTGGAGAGACAAAGTAAGTTGGTGGATTGAGGCTCATAGAAGCCAGATTTTCAGGAGTCCTTGGACAAGGCTGACCAGACCTCCAAGTTATCAAAGGGGTTGAAGTGTTCTAAGGCTTCCTCGGAGCCCAAGTCATCGGCTCCAAGCCTTACCGTGAAGGTGTGGTCGCCGGCTTCAGAGTCTTCGAAGCTGTGCACCGAGCCAGTTTTTCGGAGCCAGTCCCCGATCTTGGAGCCAGTGTCTGAAGCCTTGAGGTCACCTGTCCTTCAATCGGTGGCTTCTTTGGTTGCTTCGACTTGTTTTTCGATGACTCTCTCTGATGTGGATGTGGACCGGGTGGTGCAGAGGCTTCTCAAGAACCCGTCACTGGCTAAGTTATCTGCCTCGACACTACCAGTTTCGGGGCCTAAGTCCATCCCACCTGCTGTGACTTTTCCTCCCTTGAGCTGGGCCTTTGGAGCTGGGTGAGGAAGATCTGATTGTGGAGTCTTTGGAGCCGAGGCCTCTTCCAGTGCCATTAGCTCCATCAGCCGTGATTTCTTTGGTTCCTTTGGAAGAGTCTGGGAGCAGAGTTCCAGGGGGGCGGGGGGGTCGAACCGATGTGTCTGTTCCGACCCTTCTCGGGGCTTCATCGCAGAAGAGCTCTGCTCCATCCTCTGGTTTGGAGCCCACTGTCTGTGCCAGGGAAGCTGCCGTCTTTGGAATAGACTGCTTCCTCGGGTTTGAGCAGTGGTGCCTTAGATGCTATGAGGAGGGTTATGTCGTCCAAGACGCACACTTCGTCAGGTCCCTTATCCTCTTCCCCTAAAGTGCCGTTTTCTGCCTCTACATCGCACGTCCCTGTAAAGCGTCGAGACCCGGAGCGTCAGGTAACCCCATTGGGTGACCCTTGCTCTACTTAGACCTCACCAGAAGCTCCCACTGATGAGGTTTCCAGGAAGAGACTTTGTAAGAGGAAGCATTTAGACTCCCCTCAGGAGTCTTTGACATCAGGCACCGACTTAGAAGAATCGGTAGGGTCCCCTTCGGAGGATATCTCCTTTGCTGATATCCTGGAAGTCCTTAAGCAGAGGGGTGACTGGCAGTCCATTAGCCCTACTGAGGATGAGTCGGTGCTCCTGAAGGCGTTTGGGTCTCAACCTTCCACCTCCTTGGTGACTGCCCTTCAACGAGTTAATGGAGTTGGTTGCTCGAAGGGCGTGGGAGTCTCCTGATACTATGGAACCGGTCCCTCGGAGGTTCAACCAAAAAGTTTATTATCCCCCCCCCCCCCCCCCCAAAAGACAAGATGTTCCTTGCTAAGGGAGATGTCCTTCAAGGATGCATCGGCAGTCCTAACAAATGGGTTGTCCTGTCCTCAGGCAGCCCTTCGGTCGGCCGGATTCCAAAGTCTGGGTCTGGCCTCGGCTGATGTCGCACTTCACCCGACGTCATAGCTGCAGTTCTTCGGGTATAAAGGTATCAGCCGACGCCATTTTCCTCAGTCTTTCTTGCCACGTGGCGCCCGAAGCAGAAGCTGTTCGCAAGTGCCGGTCGGTCAGAACCAGAGATTACTACTACCGAAGACTTCTAAAAAGCTAAGTACCCCGTTGGGGACTCTTTCTTGCCTCAGCCGATGTCAGAAAAAGTGAATAACTGTTTAACTTGTGGGAAACAAATACCTCAAAGATTTCCACTCTTACTGCCTACCTTGTTTAGGCCCAGACCACGACGTAGCAGCTTGCCTAGCCTGTGCTTCTTTCAACCGACGGACACTTAGACGTCGGTCGGAATTTGCTGAGGAGTTTTTCGCCTCCGCTTTTGCTTACAACATGCCGTCGGAAACTCCGACTTCGCAATTTACTAAAAAGCGCAAGGAAAAGGACCGACACTCGCGGTCCGCGGTTTCGGCCGAAACCACGGTTAAGTCAACCGCGAGTGTCTCGGTTTCGGCTGAAACCGAGTCCTCGGTCCTTCCTTCGGCCGAAAGCCTGCCTCCTACCGAGGCCTCATCCAGCATGGCTGAATCTGCTACTGAAATTCCACCTGCTCTTGCAGGTTCACAGGATTTATCTGATACTATTCCTTTAGATATATCTACTCCTGCACGTGGAGCTGCTAGGCCCCCTGCATCCAAGTCGATTAAGGCTTTTGCCAGGGCTAAAGTAGCAAAATCAACCAAAAATGTGCCTGCTAAGACCCCCTCTCACAGGCCTAGCTCTAGTACTCAAATGCTTAGTCTAGCAGAGGATCTTATTTCTTTGATAAGGGGATCCCAACCTCACCCTGACAGGGCCTCTCACCCACCTCCAGAGAAGAGGCCTAGAGCGGAGCCCCCTGAGCCAGTTTCTTCAGATTACTTCTCTGATGATTCAGAAAATACAGACCCTCCAGAAGGCCCTTATTCTCCTTATGAGGACTCTGGTGCAGAAGACTCCATTCCTTCTGCCTCTCCTCCTGAGGAATTTTCTTTTGGGGAAACCTTGCATGCTATGAGGGAACAATTTCAATAGCAGGGCCAGGATTTGTCAGACTCTAGGAAAAGGCTTTAGGACCTTTTTGCATTTGCCACAGCATAGGCCTTTAGCCATTCCCCCAGTACTTACTGTTGTAGATGATGCATTTAATGATGCTTGTACTGCTCCAGATTCACTTCCTCTGGCCCCTGCTAAGCCCGACAGGTACTACAGGGTTCCGGACACTCATTATCATTTGTACAAGGCTCCTTTTGCAGATCCTGAAACTATTTCTCAGGGACCCAAGGCAGTAGCAGCTACCTCTGCCAAAAAACCCCTCCCCTCTGAAAGGGAATCTAGGGCCTTAGAGAGATGGGGTAAAAAAGTTTACACTTCTGCTACTCTTTCGGCTAGGGCCTTAAACTGTCAATTCCACATGATTCAGTATCAGGAATTTATGTTAGATCAGTTAACTAAAAAACTGTCCTCGCCTGAACCATTAGACAAAAAAATCTCTTCAGGAAATGGTACATAACATTCAGCAGGTCAGTAATCATTCCTTAAAATGCGGCTGTGATGCACTGGAGGCTTCCTTTAGATCAGCTATGACTGGTACAGTGATCAGAAGGCATGCATGGTTAAAAGAGCAGTCCTTACCAGACCATGTTAAATCAAAGCTTCTAGATGCTCCCATGGATAAGCTCAATTTGTTTGGCTCCCCTGCACAGCAGGTGCTGAAAAAGGTGGAAGAGAAAGCAAAATCTGTCCAGACAGTCAAGGATTTCTTACAGGTCCAGCCTCCAAGGTTTAGTAGGAACTGGCCTTCCAAGAATTGGTCCTTTCCAGACACCAGAGCACAGAGAGGCAGGAATAGGCGCCCAAGAGGCAGGGGTCAATCCAGAGGTGCCTACTGGGGACGTCAGTGGCAGCCTAACAACCAGCGAAGTACTGCCACAGATCCAGCCACTACCACTTCCACAGGACAGTCACAGTGACTTGGCTCTGAGACCGCCTACCAGGGAACAACTAGAAGCACCCTTAGGCGGAAAACTAGCCTTATTTTCGGAAAACTGGCATCACATCACAGGAGACAAATGGATTTTACAGACAATAGACCACGGTTACAGGTTTCGCTTCCATACTCTACCAAGGAAGAGAGGAATGCCAAACCTACCTCCAAATCAAAAGACAAAAGCTCTAGAACAAATAGACCATTTAATAAGGATGAGAGCTATAGAAAAGGTACCGTCTATGGAACAAGGGCAAGGATTTTACTCCAGACTTTTCCTGGTGCCAAGAAAAGAAAACCAATGGAGACCTATTCTCGACCTGTCCGCTCTAAACACATATCTCATTGTTCCAAAATTCAAAATGCTGACCCTACAGCAACTTCTTCCCATGCTGGGCAAGGAGTCTTGGCTGGTAACTCTAGATCTCAAGGAGGCATACCTGCACGTCCCCATATGACCAAATTGCAGAAGATTCCTCAGATTTCTTGCAGGATCAGAGCATTATCAATTCTCAGCATTGCCCTTTGGCTTATCTACTGCGCCCAGAGTATTCACGAAATGCCTGGCATCAGTAATTGCTCATTGCAGGCTTCAGGGAATTCAAATTTACCCTTACCTGGACGATTGCCTGTTACAAGCGGACAACAAAACAAATTACAAATTACAAAAAGATTTGAAAAAGGTCATTCATCTACTACAAGCCTTGGGATACACAGTCAATATAAAAAAGTCAAGGCTGATACCATCCCAAAGGATAACCTTCTTGGGTGCAGAACTGGACACATCAAATCAAATGGCATCCCTCACAGCAGAAAAGCAGAAGCACCTTCCTCTCTATTTCATGGCATTAACAACGCGGAACCAGCTAACAGCAAGGAAAGTCCTGCAAGCCCTGGGTTACATGGCATCCTGCATAATATTGATTCCACATGCCAGACTACATATGAGGAAGTTACAATGGTACCCAAGGAATTTATGGTCTCAGCACAAGCACAGCCTAGTAACCCAAATTCCAATAATTCCATGCCTGAAGCAAGAATTCCAATGGTGGGCTCAGGCCTGTCAACTGAACAAGGGATTGCCCTTCCACAGCCCTCAACCAAGCCAGACTATCACCACGGATGCCTCAGACCTCGGTTGGGGGGCACACATGCTGGACAAGTGCATACAAGGCCTATGGACTCAAGACCAGCTGAACCTACACATAAATCAAAAGGAGATGCTGGCAGTAAAACTGGCAATTCAGGCATTCAGACCGTTTCTTCGACAGGGTCAATTGCTGATAAGGACGGACAACACCACAGTTGTGTGGTACATCAACAAACAGGGAAGCACACATTCATACCCTCTATGCCGGATGGCAATGGACCTCTGGAATGTGGCCCTGAGCTTCAACATTCAGCTGCAGGCAATATTTGTACCAGGAAGAGAAAATATACTAGCAGACCTCCTAAGCAGAACTACCACGGATGCCCACGAATGGATGCTGCATCCAGACATCTTCAAATCCATTACAAGGAAATGGGGACTTCCAGAAATAGACTTATTCGCATCCCCACACAACCACCAATTGAAAACATTCTGCACAAGGACTTACCACCCACTTGCTTGGAAGGTGGACTCCCTATCTTTCAGTTGGAAAAACCTGACAGCATATGCCTTCCCACCTCTTCCTTTGATGCACAGGGTGCTACTGAAGATCAAAGAGGACCGGCCAAGGATCATCCTGATAGCTCCAGACTGGCCGAGGCAGCATTGGTACCCATTACTGAGGAGTATGTCTTGGGAACAAATATGGCCTCTGCCCCTAGTTCCCTTACTGCTAACACAGAACAACTTCAAAACCCTGCATCCAAACCTGAAAACGCTGCAGCTAGCTGCCTGGAACATTGCATAAGACAAAATAACCCAGATTTATCCCAAAGGGTTAAGGACATTATCTTGGAGGCTCGCAGACCCTCAACAAGGAAAACTTATTCAGCAAAATGGAAAAGATATCTCATTTGGAGTGCAGCAAAAGGAGAAAATGTGTCACTGGCAAACATAGCCAACATCCTGGAATACTTGGCAGAACTTTTCCACAATGGCCTGTCCTATTCTTCCATTAAGATTCATGCATCAGCTATTTCAGCAGAATACAACATGGATCCTCCAGTCTTCTCACATCCTCTACTCAGGCAGTTTCTCAGAGGAATTAAAAATGTAAAACCACCAAGGAAGCCACCATTGCCCGCTTGGGACTTGAACTTTGTGCTAGAAAAGTTGACACTCCCTCCTTTTGAGCCAGCAGCAACAGCAGAATTACAGTACTTATCATGGAAAACTGCTTTCCTGCTTGCAATCACTTCAGCAAGAACGGTTTCTGAATTACAGGCATTAATGGCAGTACAGCCCTTCCTTATCTTCCATCAAGATAGTGTCCATGAGAACTAATCCTACTTTTATGCCAAAGGTGGTCTCCAGAGTATCTTTAAACCAAGCTATCCACCTGCCCACATTCTTCCCCAACCCACAGAACAGGGGAGAAAGGCTATTACATACCTTGGATGTACATAGACAATTGCGCTACTACCTGGACAGAACCAAGAGCAATAGAAAACTGACCAGTTACTGGTAGCATATGCAACAGGAATGGAAGGAAAAGCAATTTCAAAACAGACAATCTCTAAGTGGATAGGAAATTGCATTAGATTTTGTTACTCGTACCATGGGAAGACAACTCCAGAAAACATCAGACCTCATTCCACAAGGGCTACAGCCACTACTACAGCTTTTTTAAGAGGAGTGGCTACCAAAGACATTTTAGAGGCTGCTACTTGGAGCTCCGTGCATACATTTGCCAAGCATTATAATCTACCCTTATACTCCAGATCCCGAGCAGGTTTTGCCACTGCTGTTTTGCAAGGGATCTTAACTACACCATAATCTTATTACCTCCTCCCCCAGTTTGGCTATGGTATTCTACCCATTTGTTAGGACTGCAGATGCATCCTTGAAGGACATAGTACAGTTTTGTACCTACCATAAATGTAGATGTCCGCGTGGTATGCATCTGCAGTCAGGATTACCCACCCTCCTTCCCCTCTGTGGTACTCCTAGGGTATTTGCCCATCTTGTAGCTAGCTGGGGGAATCTATTATGGTGTATTTGTTTGTATATATGTACATACATGTTTATTTTTATTTGCTCTCTGTTATTTGGAAACTTTTACATTTATCCAGATTTAGCCTTCCTAGAGGGCACCTGGCATCTGGGGCAAGAAACACTGAGGAAAATGGCGTCGGCTGATACCTTTATACCCGAAGAACTGCAGCTATGACGTCGGGTGAAGTGCGACATCAGCCGAGGCCAGACCCAGACTTTGGAATCCGGCCGACCGAAGGGCTGCCTGAGGACAGGACAACCCATTTGTTAGGACTGCAGATGCATACCTCTCGGACATCTACATTTATGGTAGGTACAAAACTGTACTTTTTCGAGTTTCAAGCCTGAAGTCTTCAATAAGATAAGTACACCGTTGGGAACCCTTTTTACTTGCTCTAACCGATGTCAGAAAAAATTAACAATTATCTTGCCTGTGGAAAGCAAATACCTCATAGAAATTTCCATTCTTACTGCGTCACCTGTTTAGGCCCAGAGCACGACATCTGTCACTGTCTTTTTTGTGCCTTGTTCAAAGCCCTAACTATTCATCGTTGGGCTATTTTTGTAGCTAAATACTTTAGTTCTCTATCTCCGTACTCTGAAATGGCTTCGTTAAGCCATCCGACTACCAATCTTCTGAAAAAAAAACGTAAGGATAAAGACAGACTGCATATGTCCAAAACTGCCGACAACGGTTCCCTTAAGCTAGTCGCCAGTCTGCCTGTTTTCAGTGAGGTGCTTTCCCAGCCCCTGATACCCGCTTCTACAGATTCACAGGCCTCTACTGAGATCCTTTCAAGTCCGGTATGCCTTGCGATGCTTCTTTGTCTATGGAACCTGTGGATGTCTCTACCTTGGGTGGATACAGAGCCGCTGAGCAGGCACTGGCTAATGAGGTTGTATTCAGGCCTACCGATTTTCATATCAATCCGACTACTGCATTTAAAGTTAAGAATTCCAAATTCCTGAGGTCCTAAAGTTCGCACTACACCTAGAAAGCAGACTACCAAAGCACATTCTCAGGCCCATATGCCTCAAAAACAAATGATTGGAATGGCTGAAGACCTTATTACCTTAATTAGGGGAAGTCAGCCTTCATCCTCTGAGAGACCTAGAACTGGCTTTCTTTCTGATTCTTCTGATCAGGAATCTGATATCTCTGTTCCTTCTAACTACCAAAATTTACCTTTATCTACTTATGAGGTTTCTGATGCAGAGGATTCCATTCCCTCTGCTTCCCCTCCAGAAGATTTTTCTTTTGGTGAAATCTTGTATACCCTTAGGGAGCATTATCGCTGGGAAAGCTAGGACTCTTCAGTCCAAAAAGAGACTTAGGGAATTTTTAAACCTGCCTCAACACAGGCCTCTAGCTGTCCCTCCTGTTCTGCAGATTGCAGATGATGTTTTCTTGGAATCCAGCCTACCCCAAACACTTTGCCTCCAGCTCCCAGGAAACCTGACTGGTACTACAGAGTACCTGACTCTCTCAAATTCCTCTCAAGAGTCCTACTGCGGATCCAGGGACCATTTCCCAAGGACCAAAATGCATTAAGGCTACTACTGCCAAAAATCCTACCCCTTCTGATAGGGACTCTAGAGCTTTAGACAGATTGGGTAAGAAGATATACACTTCGGCTACTTTGGCCATTAGGGCTTTAAATTGCCAGTTTCATATGTTAAAGTATCAGCAGCATTTTATGGGACTACATAAACAGAAAATGATGATCATTCCTGACTGTGCTGAACACAAAGATTTACAAGAGTTTATGCATTCTGCTGACCAAGTTGGTAAACATACTTTGGAATGTCTAATAATAATCCGGTGTCTGCCAATAAGCGGAACAAAGCCAAAAGACGCCTCTTAGGTTTAATAAGAAAAAGTTTTTTAAGAGCATGTATAATACCATATAATATATGGTCGGAAAAAATCAAACAAATAATAGTCCAATTTTGGCATCTGATAAGTACGGACCAATATTTGGTAAATATTCTGGGTAAGAAACCGAATTTTATATATCGGATGGGTTTTAATATGAAAAAATTACTCCAACATCCTATCACAGAGACCAACAACTCTGATGCTGTTAAATACAACAACAAATGTGGGTGTTGCAATTTTTGCAAATATATGTATTGTAAAGGTGATTTTAGGTTAGATAATGGACACAGAAGTAAGATCCATTGCAAAAAGGGAAATTGCAACACCAGACAGGTTATTTATCTAGCTAAATGTGATTCTTGTGAGGCTTTTTATGTGGGCCGCACTGAAAGAAGCATTAAAAAGCGTATATACAATCATGTGTACAGCATCAGGGTTAAGGACCTTACCAATGCCTTATATAGACATGTTCATCAGTTGGGTGAGACACATATGTTTAAATTTGTATTATTGGAAGTGATACCGAGTAACCCCAGGGGTGGAGATATTGAAACTGTTATCGCATACAGAGAAAGTTGGTGGCAGCTATTCTTGGATGCGACTACACCACCTGGATTAAATGACTTTATATCAATTAAAAGTCTCCTCATATAGAAGTTACTTATCACTAGTTACATATCCGTCTGATACACCAGTTCAGAAGTACATTAGTGGATAATAGAGACATCAATATGGTAATTTTAGAATTGTAGTATTTTAGAATTTTCTGTAGTCAAGTCCTGCAATTACACATGTTCAATGTGTTTATAACATTCAATAGTTTCATACTATTCATATATACATTTATATTTATCACAACAATATGATTACAGGTTTTTGGTATATACATTATTTGTGGTTTTTGTTCACATATTGAGTTAATTTTATATATACAATTTCATTTTTATTTTTATTATTTATGTATACATGTTATGAAATTTTATATATACATTAGTTATTTACTAATCAGTATACATCTGTTTTGGCTAGTTAACTAGTTTACTCATTTAATATTAACAATTTGTAGATTATAGTAACATTTAATATTTAATATTCAATATTTATGTATTTTTATTGGTTATATTGTGTATATATGATATTTATGAGTTTTATAGAGGTGCAATAATGAATCAACGTATACAATTTATAGGCAATTCATAGGGGTTTATATGTATAATTAACAATGAATTTTAGATAAGTATTTAATTTACTGTATTATATCATATTTTATTTTATTTCAAGTATGTGGCTTTAAGATACGAACTATTTTCTTGGCGCCAAAAAGTTTATTTAGTTGCCTTGAATGCTTCTACTTGCAGTTCTGAAGAAGACCAGCTTATTGGTTGAAAGCGCTAAACTGCGTTTAGCGTGTTGTTCTTGTCCGTTTTTTTGTTTGTGGAGTACGTTGTTTTAAGGGGAATACTGAATGTGATTTAGGGGCGTTATGTGGATTAAAACTTCTTATTAAACCTAAGAGGCGTCTTTTGGCTTTGTTCCGCTTATTGGCAGACACCGGATTATTATTAGACTTGCTGTCTTTTGAAACCTGTTTACGATACTTTGGAATGTGGTTTTGATGCTTTAGAAGCATCTTGCAGGGCTGCTGTCACTGGGTCTATACTTTGAAGGCATGCTTAGCTTATGGAACAAAACTTGCCAGATCATGTTAAAGCTAAATTACTGGAATTACTGGATGCATCCTTAAACCAAGACCACCTTTTTGGCAACACAGCAGAAGTCGTCCTTAGAAGGATGGAGGAAAAAGCTAAATCTATGCAAACTGTTATAGATTTCTTACAAGTACAGCGACCTAGATTCAGTAGGCATTGGCCTTCAAAGAACTGGTCCTTTCCAGTCCCTTCCAGGCCTCTCCTCAGTCCAAACCCAGGAGCAGCAGACCACCAAGACTTCAGTCTCAGGCTATGCACAGATCTAAGCAGTGGTGGGGGGCTCCCACTTCCAAAGCAGGGAGTAGTAAGCCACCCCCTATGAAAACAATGGCACAATGACTTATCCTCAACTCTTCCAAGCCTTGTTCAACTACTTGCTCCCTTAGGAGGAAAGCTTGCCATGCATGGAAAAAAACTGGGAACTCATTACCCAAGACAAATGGGTTTTAAACATAGTATGTTCTTCGTGTTTCACTGTTGCAGTCATTACATTTGGGAAATCTGCTGGCAGGCTGCCCTCAGTTGGCCCGAATAACAAAGTCTTGGGTCCTGTGTCAGTTGCTGTCTCCTCTTCCATGACATCAGGGGTATAAAACATGCAGCTGACGCCATTTTAATCCGTCTTTCTTGCCGCTCGGTGCCTGAAGCAGTTCGCAAGTGCCGGTTGGCAGACTCCTGAAATTTTCATTTTTTGCATTTCTGAACCGAAGTCTTCAACCTAAAGCTAAGTACCCCATTGGGGAAACTTTTTCTTGCTCCTTACCAATGTCAGTAAAAGTTAATAATTGTATTACTTGTGTGAAGCAAATACCTCATAAGGATTTTCATTTGTACTGTATTCCTTGCCTAGGCCCTGATCACAACTTGCCTTGCTGTTGGTTTTGTGCTAAATTTAACCAACGCACTATTAAGCGTCAGTATATTTCTGCTTCTAAATACTTTGGCTCAAGATTTAACTATCCTGAAATGTCTTCGGTTAGCAATCTGACTACCGGAATTCACAAAAAATGCAAAGAAAAAGACAAGAGACAGACAGTCGAGGTCTAAAACCGACGACGAAGCTTCTCCTAAGCCAATCGCCGGTACTCAGTGAAGCGCTTTCGCAGCCCCTGATGCCTGCTACTTTTGATTTGCAGACCTCTACCGAGACCCATTCGGAGTCCGGTATGCCACAAGATTCCTTAAGTATTGTACCCGCGGATGTCTCTCCCTTGGATGGGTCCGGAGTCGCTGAGCAGGCTCTGGCTTCTTAAGGTGTTTTCAGGCCTAAAGATTTGTTTATTAAACAGACGCCGTCATCAAAAACAAGGCCAGAACCATCTTCTATGTCTAAAAAAACCTACACATGAGCCACGTGTTCAGGTCCCTATGCCTAAAAACAAATGATCAAAATGGCTGAGGATTTAATTACCTTGATCAGTGGTTCCAAACCCCCTCCTGCTAAGAGGCCTAGGCAAGGCACTGGCTATGAATCTCTTTAGATCAGGTTTCCATTTCTTCTGATCAGGAATTTTCTATTCCCCCTTATGAGGACTCTGATGCAGAAGAATCCATTTATTCTGCTTCTCCTCCTGAGGATTTTTCTTTTGGAGAAACTTTGCATACCTTAAGGGAACATTTTCATTGGGAGAGTTAGGATTTTTCAGAATCCAAAAAGAGGCTTAGGGATTTTCTTCTTCCTCAACATAGGCCTTTGGCTATTCCTCCTGTTTTAGACATTGTTGATGTTTTCTTAGAATCCAGCATGGCTCCTGATTCCCTGCCTCTGGCTCCTAGTAAGCCAGACAGATATTACAGGGTTCCTGACTCCCACAAGTTTCTTTTCAAAAATCCTACCGCTGATCCTTAAACCATTTGTCAAGGTCCCAAGGGTGTTAAGGCTTCTACTGCTAAAAATCCTACCCCTTCTGATAGAGACTC
Source organism: Protopterus annectens (assembly GCF_019279795.1). Classification (NCBI taxonomy): domain Eukaryota; kingdom Metazoa; phylum Chordata; order Ceratodontiformes; family Protopteridae; genus Protopterus; species Protopterus annectens. The sequence goes on from NC_056739.1 coordinate 223,843,800, forward strand.
CAGGGCACTGGATAGATAGGGTAAGAAGGTTTATATGTCTGCAAGCCTGGCAATCAGGGCTTTAAACTGTCAATTTCATATGCTTATATACCAACAGCATGTTATGGGCTTACTTAAACAGAAAATTATGTTGATTTCTGATTGTGTTGAAAATAGTTACAGGATTTATTGCATTCAGCTGAACAAGTTGGAAAGCATACTTTGCAATGTGGTTTTGATTCCTTGGAGGCCTCTTGCAGGGACGCCGTAACTGGATCTGTGATAAGAAGGCATGCTTGGCTCAAGGAGCAAAATCTGCCTGATCATGTTAAGGTTAAATTGTTGGATTCTCCTTTACAACAGGACAATCTGTTTGGTAATAAGGCAGAAGAAGCTTTGAAAAAGATGGAAGACGAAGCTAAATGTATGCAAACTATAATAGATTTCTTTGAAGTGCCGCCACCCAGGTTCAGTAGGCACTGGCCTACTAAGAATTGGTCCTTTCCAGTACCCAACAGAGCCCGTCAGGTCAAACCCAGATACTCCAAAGGCTCCAGGTTTCAGTCTCAGGGAACTTAAAGAACAAAACAATGGGGTGCCTCCATCTCCAAATCTGGAAGTAGCAAAGCAACCCCCCTATGGTAAACAGTCTCAATGACTTTCCTCTGCCATTTCCAAGCACTTATCTTTTGGCATCTACCCAGGACAAGTGGGTCTTGAATGTAGTATCCCAGGGATACAGATTTCATTTCCACACGTTGCCAATTCCAAACGGATGGCCAGATCTGCCTCCAAATCAGTGGGCAGAGGCCCAGAAACAAGTCAGGTCCCTCATGGATATTGGGGCTATTCAACCAGTACCAGAAAAGGAAAAAGGACAAGGTTTTTATTCAAGACTTTTCTGGTACACAGAAAAGACAAATCATGGCGTCCAATTCTGGACTTATCCATTTTAAATACCTTCCTGGACATTCCAAAATTCAAGATGCTGACTCTACAACAATTAATGCCTATACTAGGCAAGGATGCTTGGTTGGTAACTCTAGACTTAAAAGAGGCTTACCTGCATATCTCAATCTGGGAATCTTGCAGAAGATACATCCGCTTCAAAGCAGGCTATTTGCATTACCAGTTCTGTGCACTGCCCTTTGGCTTATCTACTGCACCCAGGGTCTTCACAAAGTGCCTGGCACCAGTGATTGCATTTTGGAGACAACGAAACATTCAAATTTATCCTTATCTGGACGATTGTCTAATTCAGGCAGAAAACAAGGACACTCAACATCTGGCGTTTGTCAAAAGGCTTCTAACATGCCTAGGGTACACCATAAACGAAAAGAAATCGCAACCGGTACCCTCTCAAATAATTACATTCCTGGGTGCAAGCGTAAATACAACTGCCCAGATGGCTTACCTCATGCCAGACAAACAAATTCAGTTGATAATGTACTCCAAACAAGTGGCCACAAAAACCCAGCTATCTGCAAGACAAATTCAGCAGGCTTTGGGGTTCATGGCTTCCTGCATTCTACTAATTCCATATGCAAGACTGCATATAAGGACACTTCAGTGGTACCTAAAAAGTTTATGGAGTCAACATTGTCACAGACTGGAAACAATGACTCCTCTCATTCCTTGCCTGCAACAGGAGTTCCTATGGTGGGCAGAGGCATGTCACCAAAACTAGGGACTGTCATTCATTCTACCCCCTGCCACCCAAACCCTGACTACAGATGCATCAGAATATGCTTGGGGGGCCCATCTGGCAGGGAGACGCATTCAGGGTGAATGGAGCCCAAATCAAACGCACCTACATATCAACCAGAAAGAAATGCTAGCTGTACAGAATGCTCGGACAGCTTTCAAGGACTTCCTTCGTCCAGGACAACAACTGATAAAGATGGACAACACCACAGTTATGTGGGTACATAAACAAGCAGGGGGGGGTACCCACTCCTACCCTCTTTGCAGACTAGCCATGGCCTTGTGGAACACATCCTTGACTTGCCAAATACATCTACAAGCTCAATTCCTGCCAGGAAAGCAAAATACTCTGGCAGACGAACTAAGCAGAAATCTTGTAGACCCACACGAATGAAGGCTGGATCCACAAATCTTCAGCATGTTGACACGAAAATGGGGGAGCCCAGACATAGTTTTGGGGAGAGGCAAAAAGATCTATCAGACAAGTTTTGCACAAGAATTCATCACAAAAAAAGCTTGGAAAGTGGATGGTGTATCCTTCAGCTGGAAAAACCTTTCAGTCTATGCCTTTCCCCCTCTGCTCTCCAAGGTTTTACTAAAAGTCAGACAGGAGAAACCAAAAGTGATTCTAATTGCTCCAGACTGGCCTCGCTAACACTGGTACCCACTTCTATGGAATATGTCACACCTTCCTCCGTGGTAACCGCCTCAGACTCCTCATCTATTGTCTCAGCAAAACTATCAAATTCTGCACACTCAGCTCCAAACTCTGAATCTTGCAGCATGGCTAATCAAATAATTTCACCAGTCACATCTCTCAGTAAACCTGTGATGGATGTCATTTTGGAGGCTAGAAGGCCTAGTACTAGAAAATCTTATGCTGAAAAATAGAAAAGATTCTGTGCCTGGAACCAAGCACAAGGAATAAACACAGCAATGCCCAATATTCCTCAGATTCTGTAGTATGTAACTGAGATGCTTCACAAGGGCCTATCTTTTTCTTCTATAAAAATCCATGTCTCTGCCATCTCTGCTCATTACAACACAAAGCCTCTTCTCTTTTCTCATTCCCTGCTAAAGCAGTACCTCAGAGGGGCCAAAAATTTGAGACCCCCCCAGGAGAGCACCAACTCCTGCATGAGACCTCAATTTTTGTGCTGGAAAAACTCACCCTACCTCCTTTTGAGCCAGCTGCTACTGTAGACACAAACTTTCTTTCTTGGAAGACTGCCTTTCTCTTAGCAGTCACTTCAGCTAGAAGGATTTCAGAACTTCAGGCTCTCATGGCAGTGTGGAGCCTTTCATTATCTTTTATCCGGACAGGGTGGCCCTCAGGACCAATCCATCCTTTGACTAAGGTGGAATCCAGTGTGGCTCTTAATCAGACCTTTCACCTGCCAACTTTTTTCCCAAATCCGCAGAACAAGGGGGAGCAGATTCTGCATTCATTGGATGTACACAGGCACTTAAACAGGACAATATCTAAGAAAGTCTGAGCAACTACTGGTGGCATTTGCTGCAGGGGCAGAGGGGAAGGCAATATCAAAGCACTGTTTCAAAATGGATAAGCCATTTTATTCATTTCTGCTACATGCACCATGGTAAACCCGTCCCCAAGGGGATCAGATCCCATTCCACCAGGGCTGCATCTACTTCTGCAGCTTTTCTCAGAAAGGTTCCTACCAAGGACATTCTAGAAGCTGCTACTTGGAGCTCAGTTCATACATTCACCAAGCATTACCATTTACCTCTCTTTTCTAAATCCAGGGCAGGCTTTGCCACTGCTGTCCTGCAGGGCCTTATAGCTGCTCCTAATGCTGTACAATTCTATCCTCCCATCCATAGCTTTGGGATTCTACCCAAGTGTAATGACTGCAACAGTGAAACATGAAGAACCATAGTACAGTTGTTACACTTACCATAAATGTAGATGTTCGAGTGTATTAACTGTTGCAGTCCAGGTTACCCGCCAGCCCCCTTTTCCTCTCTTATTATACCTCTTCTTACCTTACTATGCTCAAAACCCTTTCTGCTGTATTTGCTTTTACTTGGAGCTAATTTTTTTGTTGTAAATTACATGCACATATATATATATATATATATATATATATATATATATATATATATATATTTTTTTTTTTTTTTTTTTTACTCCCCATTTGAGGGATACCTGACATCTGGGGCAGGAAAAACTGATTAAAATGGCGTCTGCTTCATATTTTATACCCCTGACATCATGGAAGAGGAGACAGCAACTGATGCAGGACCCAAGACTTTGTTATTCAGGCCGACTGAGGGCATCCTGCCAGCAGATTACCCAAATGTAATGACTGCAACAGTGAATACACTCTAACATCTACATTTATGGTAAGTGTACACAACTGTACTTTCCCTAGGATAGAGATTCCACTTCCACTCACTCCCATCCCCAAGTGGATGGCCAGACCTCCCCCCAAATCAGTGGGCAGAGGCCCAAAAACAAGTGCTCTATCTCCTCAGTATCAGAGTCATTCAGCCTGTCCCATCAGAACAAAGTGGACAAGGTTTTTATTCAAAACTGTTCCTCGTTCCCAGAAAAGAAACCTTCTGGCGACCTATCCTGGACCTGTCTATTCTCATCACCTTTTCTGGTGGTTCCAAAATGCTAACTTTTCAACAGCTTCTTCCTATGCTAGCCAAGGATGCCTGGCTGGCAACCCTAGACTTAAAATAATCTTACCCGCACATCCCAATATGGGAATCCTGCAGAAAATACCTACGCTAGAGGGCAGGTTACATGCTCTATCAGTTCTCTGCGCTTCCCTTTTGCTTATCTACTGCGCCCAGGGTATTCACAAAGTGCCTAGCTCCAGCCATTGCATTTTGCAGGCAGATAAATATTCAGATTTACCCATATTCAGACGATTGCCTGATTAAGGTAGCGTGCGCTGACTTGCTATTACAACACCTGGCATTTGTAAAGAGACTTCTAACCTCACTGGGGTACACCGTCAATGAGAAGCAATCACACCTATTACCCTGCCAACAGATTGTATTCCTGGGAGTAAGCTTGAACACAACTTCCCAGATTGCATTTCTCACCCCATAGTAACAAGTTTATTTGACAACCTACTTCAAACTGTTGGCCACAAAAACCCGGCTATCTGCAAAGAAAATCCTGCAAGCCCTGGGGTTCATGGCCTCTTGCGTTCTGTTAATTCCATATGCAAGACTGCATATGAGGAAACTTCAATGGTATCTAAAAAGTCTATGGTGTAAACATTCTCAGGACCTGGAAACAATGATTCTTATAATCCCTTGTCTAAGGGCAAAGTTCCTTTGGCGAGCAGTAGCCTACTACCACAGCAAGGGACTCTCTTTCACTCTACCCCTGCCGCCCAAACCCTAACAGACGCATCAGACTATGCATGGGGGGGGGGGCACATGGCATGGCAGTGCATTGAGGGCAAATGGAACCCAAAACAGATGCACCTGCATATCAACCAAAAAGAAATGTTAACTGTACATAATTCTCTGACAGCCTTCAAAGATTTTTTTTCTTCCAGGACAACTATTGGTAAATACAGACACCACCATAGTTATGTGGTACATAAACAAGCAGGGGGGATCCCACTCGTACCCTCTCTGCGGACAAGCCATGGCTCTGTGGAACTCAGCCATGAGCTACCAAGTGAACCTACAAGCTCAATTACTGCCAGGCAAACTAAATTCACTGGCAGACTACAAGCAGAAATCTCATGGACCCACACGAATGGCAACTGGAAACTGGAACCCAAAATATTCAAGCTCTTGAACAAAAAGGTGGACTCAAGAGGTAGACGTGTTTGCTTTCTCTCAGAACTACCATTTGAACAGATTCTGCACCAGAACTCCCCACAGTCGAGCTTGTAAAGTGGATGCGCTGTCCATCTGGGATAGCCTCTCAGTTTATACCTTTCCCCCTCTGCCTTTCCTTTCAAAGGTTCTACTAAAGATCAAACAGTACAAGCCAAGGGCAATACTGATTGCAAGAATAACCACACCAGCCCTGATACCCCCTTTTGCGCAGTCTGACAGTGCTACAACCTTGGCACCTGCCTCAGACCCCTTCCCTGCAGTCCCAGCAGGCGGGCCAGATTCTACACCCTTAGCTTCAAACCCTGAACCTTGCAGCCTGGTTAATTCCCTGAGCTCACCTCTAGCAACCCTCAGTAAGCAGGTGCTGGATGTCATTCTTGAGGCAAGGGGGCCTAGTACTAGAAAATTATATTCAGAAAAGTGGAAAAGAATACTGTGCCTGGAGCCAGGCTCAGGGGATGGGCACAATGGTGCCCAGCTTACCTCATATTCTAGATTAACAGAAATGCTCCACAAGGGCTTATCTTTCTCTTCAGTTAAGATTCATGCCTCTGCCATTTCAGCGTATTATAATACTGAGCCACTCCTCTTCCCTCATTCTGTGCTGAAACAATTCCTTGGAAAGGCCAAGAATTTAAGACACCCCCCCCCCCCCAGTGGAGCTCCCACTCCAGCCTGGGACCTTAACTTTGTATTGGAAAAACTCACTCTTCCCCCATTTGAACCAGCTGCTACAGCAGAGTTGAAATTCCTTTCTTGGAAAACAGCCTTATTTCTAGCCATCACTTCAGCAAGAAGTGTGTCTGAACTGCAGGCCCTCATGGCAGTGGAACCCTTCATTATCTTCCATGCGGGCAGAGTTTCCCTCAGGACTATTCCTTCCTTTATGCCCAAGATGGTGTCTAGTGTGGCTCTAAACCAGTCCATTTGCCTACTTTTTTCCCTAATCCTCAAAATAAAGGGGAAAGGATACTGACCAGATGCTAGATGTTTTTCGTGTTTCACTGTTGCAGTCATTACTTTTGGGTAATCTGCTGGCAAGTTGCCCTCAGTCGGCCTGATTAACAAAGTCTTGGGTCCTGCTTCAGTTGCTGTCCCTTCTTCCATGACGTCAGGTCGTCAGGGGTATAAAACATGCAGGCGACACCATTACATCTGTCTTTAATGCCGCACGGTGCCCGAAGCAGAAGCAGTTTGTAAGTGCCGGTCGGCTGACTCTTGAAATTTTCATTTTCGAGTTTCAGAACCGAAGTCTTCAGCTAAAAGCTAAGTACCCCATTGGGGAAACTTTCTTGCTCCTTACGATGTCAGTAAAAGTTAATAATTGCATTACTTGTGGGAAGCAAATACCTCATAAGGATTTTAATTTTTACTGTATTCCTTGCCTAGGTCTTGACCACAACGTGCCTTGCTGTCGGTTTTGTGCTAAATTTAATCAATGCACGATTAAAAGTCTGTATATTTTTGCTTCTAAATATTTTGGCTCAAGATTTAATTATCCAGAAATGTCTGTTAGCAATCCGGCTACTGGAATGCCTGAAAAACGCAAAGAAAAAGAGAGAGACCGTGGAGGTCCAAAACTGACAACTTCGCTTCTCCTAAGCCAGTCGCCAGTTTGCCGGTACTCAGTGAGGCGCTTTTGCAGCCCCTGATACCCACTACCTCTGATTTGCAGGCCTCTACTGAGACCCATTCGGAGTCCAGTATGCCACGAGATGCTTCAATTATAGAACCCGTGGATGTCTCTACTTTAGATGGGTCCGGAGCTGCTGTGCAGGCACCGGCTTCTGATGGTGCTTTCAGGCCTACAGATTTATATATTAGAACAATGCCATCTTCAAAACTAAGGCCAAAATCTAAATCTATGTCTAAAAAACTGACGCCTGGGCCACATGTGCAGGCCCCTCTGCCTACAAAACAAATGATCAAAATGGCTGAAGATTTAATTACTCTGATAAGGGTTAGCCAACCCCCTCCTTCTAAGAGGCCTAGGCAAGACATTGATTATGAATCTTCTGAACAGGATTCTATTTCTTCTGACTCTTCTAATGAACAGGATTTGTCTATTCCTACTTATGAGGACTCTGATGCAGAAGATTCCATTCCTTCTCCCCCTGAGGATTTTTCTTGTGGGGAAACTTTACATAACTTAAAGGAACATTTCCACTGGGAAAGTCAGGATTTCTCTGAATCTAAAAAGAGACTTGGGGATTTTCTTCTTCCTCAGCATAGGCCTTTGGCTATACCTTCTGTTCTAGACATTATTGATGATTATTTTTCAGAATCTAATATGACTCCTGATTCTCTGCCTCCGGCTCCTTGTAAGCCAGACAGATACTACAGGGTTCCTGACTCCCACATATTCCTTTTCAAAAATCCTGTTGCTGATCCTGAAACCTTTTCTCAGGGTCCCAAGTGCATTAAGGCCTCTACGGCTAAAAATTCCACCCCTTCTGATAGAGATTCCAGGGTGCTGGATAGATGGGGTAAGAAATTTTACACATCTGCAGCTTTGGCAATCAGGGCTTTAAACTGTTAATTTCATATGCTTAAATATCAACAGCATGTCATGGGACTACTTAAACAAAATGATGTTAATCTCAGACTGTGTGGAAAACAAAGATTTACAGGATTTATTGCATTCAGCTGAACAAGTTGGAAAACATACTTTGCAATGTGGTTTTGATTCTTTGGAGGCCTCTTGCAGGGCTGCTGTAACTGGGTCTGTGCTAAGAAGGCATGTTTGGCTCAAAGAGCAAACTCTGCCTGACCATGTTAAAGCAAAATTTTTGGATGCTCCTTTACAACAGGACCGTGTCTTTGGTAAAAAGGCTGAAGAACTGTTAAAAAATATGGAAGATAAAGCTAAATCTATGCAAACTGTGAAAGGTTTCTTACAAGTACAACCTCCAAGATTTAGTAGGCATTGGCCTACTAAGACCTGGTCCTTTCCAGTCCCCTGGAGAGCCGCTAAAGTCAAATCAAGACATTCCAAAGCCTCCAGGTTTCAGTCACAAGGAACTTTTAGAACAAAACAATGGGGTGACTCCACCTCCAAATATGGAAACAGCAAGGCACCTCCCTATGGTAAACAGTCTCAATGACTTCCCTCTAAATTCACCAAGCACTTACCTTTTAGCAGCCCCTTTGGGGGGAAAACTGGCACTTCATGCGCAAAACCTGCAACTTATTATCTAGGACAAATGGGTTTTAAATATAGTATCCCAGGGATATAGATTTCATTTCCACACATTACCAATCCCAAACAGATGGCCAGATCTGCCCCCAAATCAGTGGGCAGAAGCCCAGAAACAAGTTCCGTCCCGCATGAACACGGGGGCTATTCATCCAGTACCTGAAGAGGAAAAGGGACAAGGTTTCTATTCAAGACTTTTCCTGGTACCCAGAAAAGACAAATCATCGCATCCAATTCTGGACTTACCCACTTTAAACACATTTCTGGACATTCCAGAATTCAAGATGCTGACTCCTCAAAAGTTACTACCTATTTTAGGCAAAGATGCCTGGTTGGTAACCCTTGACTTAAAAGAGGCTTACCTGCATATCCCAGTCTGTGAATCTTGCAGAAGATACCTCCGCTTCAAAGCAAGCTACTTGCGTTACCAGTTCTCTGCACTGCCCTTTGGCTTATGTACTGCGCCCAGGGTCTTCACAAAGTGCCTGGCACCAGTAATTGCATTTTGCAGGCAAAGAAATATTCAAATATATCCATACCTGGACGATTATCTAATTCAAGCAGAAAACAAGGACATTCTTCTAAAGCATCTGGCATTTGTAAAAAGGGTTCTAACTTGTCTAGGGTACACCATAAACGAAAATAAATTGCAACTAGTACCCTCTCAAAAAATTGCATTCCTGGGTGCAAGCTTGAATACAACTGCCTAGATGACTTACCTTACGCCAGAAAAGCAAATTCAGTTGGTGACTTACTTCAAACAGGTGGCCACAAAAACCCTGCTATCTGCAAGACGCATTCTGCAAGCCTTGGGGTTCATGGCCTCCTGCATTCTTCTAATTCCATATGCAAGACAGCATATGAGGAAACTTCACTGGTACTTAAAAAGTTTATGGAGTCAACATTGTCACAGCCTGGAAACAATGATTCCTATTATACCTTGCCTGGAACTAGAGTTCCTATGGTGGGCAGAGGCCTGCCACCAAAACAAGGGACTGCCATTCACTCCACCCCCTGTCACTCAAACCCTAACTACAGATGCATCAGACTATGCTTGGGGGGCTCATCTTGCAGGAAAGTGCATTCAGGGCAAATGGATCCCAAGTCAAATGCACCTACATATCAATCAGAAAGAGATGCTAGCTGTGAAGAATGCACTGACAGCCTTCAAGGACTACCATCATCCAGGACAACTAATTATAAAAACAGATAACACCACATTTGTGTGGTACATAAACAAGCAGGGGGGTACACATTCCTCCCCCCTTTGCAGACTAGCCATGCCATTGAAGAACATGGCCTTGACCTTTCAAATACAACTACAAGCTCAATTCCTGCAAGGAAAGCGAAATACTCTGGCAGACGAACTAAGCAGAAGTCTTATGGACCCACACGAATGGAAACTGGAACCACAACTTTTCAACATGTTGACAGGCAAATGGGGGAGCCCAGACATAGATCTTTTTCTATCACCCCAGAACTATCAGTTGGACAAATTCTGCAGAAGAATTCATCACAAAAAAGCTTGGAAAGCGGATGCTCTATCATTCAACTGGAAATACCTATCCGTCTATGCTCCCCCCCCCCCCTCTGCTCTCCAAAGTTCTACTAAAAGTTAAACAGGACAAACCAAAAATGATTCTGATTGCTCCAGACTGGCCTCGACAACACTGGTACCCACTCCTGCGCAATGTGTGTCACCTTCCTCCATGGCACCTGCCTCAGACACCTTGCCTACTGTATCAGCAGAACTAGCAAATTCTGCACACTCAGCTCCAAACTTTGAATCTTCAGCGTGGCTAATCATTTAATTTTACCCTTGGCATCCCTCAGCAAACCTGTGATGGATGTCATTTTGGAGGCTAGAAGACCTAGTACTAGAAAATCTTATGCTGACAAATGGAAAAGATTCTGTGCTTGGAACCAATCACAAGGAATAAAGCACAGCAATGCCCAATATTCCTCAGATTCTGCAATACTTAATTGAGATGCATCACAAGGGCCCATCTTTTTCTTCCATAAAAATCCATGCCTCTGCCGATGTTCTTCATCTCACATTGCTGCAGTCCTTACTTATGGGTAGTCCGCTGTCCTCGGTCGGCCCGAATACCAAAGTATTAGGCTGACGTCGGTCATGGGCGCCTAGATCTGACATCAGAGCGTCAGGGTATAAAGGCGCATGACCGACGTCATATCCTCAGTCTTTTTTGCCGCATGGTCCGATGCAGAAGCAGCGTTGCAAGTGCCGTTCGGCGTTCTGAAATTTTTCGTTTTCGGAGTTTCAGACCGATACCAAGTTGGCTAAGTACCCCGTTGGGGAATAATTTTGTTTTTTCTTGCCTCAGTTACTTACCGGATGTCAGAAAAAGTGAATAATTGTATTTCTTGTGGGAAACAGATACCGCATAGGGATTACCACTCGCTTTGTATTCCTTGTTTGGGACCGGAGCACGACGTAGTCGGGTGTCGGTTTTGTGCTAGGTTTAATAAGCGCACTATAAAACGGAGGTTGGATTGCGCTAGGTTAGTCTTTGGCAAGAGGTGTAATTATAATATGCCGTCGGATGTTCCGACGCCTGCTTCTACTAAGAAGCGCAAATACAAATCTTTAAAGCCTAGGCAGGATGATTCGTCCGTTTCGGACTCCGGACCTTTAGAAGCTACAGCTGAACAGGTGGATCCGGCTAAAGTTTCGGTTGAGTCCCAGGGGGAAACTTTGATTTTGCAGGATGTGGCCTCTCAGCAGGCAGGTCAGGCTGAAGGGGCCTCTCAGGTTACTATTCTCCCTTCCATACCTAAGGTGGTTAGGCCTTCTGCTACTGTTTCTAAGGCTCCTGCTAAGGGCAGGTCTGTCTTGCCTTCCTCTGGTGTCAGTTCTGGTTCTTCAGGGTCTGTGCCTAAAAAGCACATGCTTAAAATGGCAGAGGATTTGATTACTTTAATTAGAGGTTCTATGCCCCCTCCTGATAAAAGGCCCAGGATGGAGCCAGAGTTGGAAAGTTTGGAGCAGGCCACAGATGATTCAGAGTCTTCTGCTGAAGACATTCAAGATTTCCCTCCTTATTCTGATTCTGATGCAGAGGATTCCACTCCTTCTGCTTCTCCTCCAGAGGATTTTTCATTTTCTGAAACTCTGCATTCCATGAGGGAGCATTTTCAGTGGGAGGGACAGGATTTCTCTGATTCACGGAAGAGACTTAGGGAGTTCTTGTTTTTACCACAGCATAGACCCTTAGCTATACCTCCGGTTTTGGATGTTGTTTCAGATGTTTTTGAGCTTCCCTTAATCCAGATTCTGTGCCTCCTGCCCAAGTTAAACCGGACAGGTATTACAGGGTGCCTGAGGCTCATACATATCTGTATAAGAGTCCTAGGGCGGACCCAGAAACTATTAGTCAGGGGCCTAAGGGTGTTAGAGCCTCTGTTGTTAAGAATCCGGTTCCTCTGGATAAGGAAGCTAGAGCTTTGGATAGATGGGGTAAGAAGGTGTATACCTCTTCTACTTTAGCAATGAGAGCTTTGAACTGCCAGTTTCGTATGTTGAAGTATCAGAATTTCCTCCTTTCTCAGCTAAGATCTAAAGTGGATGCTTTGGCAGAGGGCATAGAGTGTAAAGAATTGCAGGATTTAGTGCATGTTTCTGAACAGGTGGGTAAGCACTCTTTGCAAATGTGGTTTTGATGCTTTACAGGCTTCTTCTAGGGTGGCTGCCACTGGTTCAGTTATTCGTAGGCACGCCTGGCTTAAGGATCAGAATTTGTCTGAGCATGTTAAGTCTAGAATTCTGGATGCCCCTTTGCAGTCTGAAGTTTTGTTTGGTCCTCCTGTGGAGTCAGTCTTAAAGAAAATGGAAGACAAGGCTAAGTCTATGCAGACTGTTAAAGATTTTTTGCAGGTACAACCTCCAAAGTTTAGTAGAAATTGGCCTACTAAGGGGTGGACGTACCCTTCATCTGATTCTCAGTCTAGGGGTAGATCTAGGCATGGTAGGGGCAGAGCTCAGAGTACCTTCAGGCCGAGACAATGGAGTTCGCCTGCTCAATCTGCTGGTGAGGGCAGGGGCCAGTCCTTTCGTAAACAGGCCCAATGACCTGCATTTTCAGCTGCCAGATTCCTCTTGCCTGGCAGCTCCTTTGGGAGGAAAGTTGGCTCTTTTCAAGCAAAATTGGCATTTAGTCACCCAGGACAAATGGGTATTGGACATTATAAACCGAGGTTACAAGTTCTATTTCCATACCATGCCTCCTTTCAAAGGCATGCCAGACGTCCCTCCTCGGCAAAGGATAGAGGCTCACAGACAAATTTCTTTACTTCTTCAAATAGGAGCTATACAGCCAGTTCCTCTGTCAGAAGTGGTCCTAGGATTTTATTCTCGCCTGTTTCTAGTTCCAAAGAAAGGAAACACGTGGAGACCAATTTTGGATTTATCTATCCTCAACACTTACCTGGACATTCCAAAGTTCAAGATGCTGACTTTACAACAGCTTTTACCTCTGTTGGGAGAAGATCACTGGATGGTTACTCTGGATCTCAAAGAGGCTTACCTTCATGTTCCTATCAGGCCCAGTTGCAGGAGGTACCTGCGTTTGGCTGGAAATTTACATTATCAGTTCTCTGCATTGCCCTTTGGCTTATCTACTGCGCCCAGAGTGTTCACAAAGGTTCTGGCTCCAGTGATAGCATTTTTCAGACTAAGAGGAATACAGATTTATCCTTATTTGGACGACTGTCTGATTATTGCACAAGAAAGGACGAACTTCTTCATCATCTACAGTATGTGATGGCGGTGTTAAGATGCCTAGGGTATTCTGTGAACGAAACAAAGTCCAGTCTAGTACCCTCTCAGGACATGTGCTTTCTGGGTGTGAGACTGAATACAGCTTCCCAGATGGCTTTTTGACCCCGGACAAACAAAGAAGCCTTTCTCTTTATTTCCAGCAAATGTCTCTACGGTCCAGGCTGACTGCAAGGACAGTCCTTCAAGCCTTGGGGTTCATGGCATCTTGTATTCTGGTGCTTCCCAATGCCAAATTGCATATGAGGAAGCTTCAATGGTATCTCAAATGTGTGGACACAGCACTGCCAAGATCTAGACACTGTCATTCAGATAATACCTTGCATTCAGAAGGAGTTTTTGTGGTGGGCTCAGGAATGTCACCTGAACAAGGGACTCTCTGTGACCCGGCCAGAGGCGAGTCAGATTCTAACGACAGATGCCTCGGACAAGGCTTGGGGAGCACACCTCAATGGAAAATGGGTGCAAAACACGTGGCCTGTCAAACTCCAACAATTGCATATCAACTTGAAGGAAATGTTAGCAGTCCAGTTTGCATTGATGGCTTTCAAAGATTTACTTCGTCCAGGGCAGGTGTTGATTCAAACAGACAACACTACTGTCATGTGGTACATCAACAAGCAGGGGGAACCCATTCTTACCCTCTTTGCAGGCAAGCGATGATTCTGTGGGAAACTGCTCTCAATCTACACCTCAATCTTCAGGCAAGGTTTCTACCAGGAGCACAGAACTCCTTAGCAGATGTATTGAGCAGACAAATAGTGGATCCTCACGAGTGGAAATTGGATCCTCATGTATTTCAACAGTTGACAGTGTTATGGGGAACTCCAGACATAGATCTGTTCGCTTCTCCACTAAATTACCAGTTGCCAAAGTTTTGCACAAAAATGTTTCATCACACAGCTTGGAAGGTGGACGCTCTATCTTTCAGTTGGAACAATCTGCATGTATATGCCTTTCCACCTCTGCCTCTTCTTCCCAAGGTACTTTTGAAGGCCAGACAAGACAAGCCAACCATGATTTTGATAGCACCGGATTGGCCTCGACAACACTGGTACCCACTACTGAGGAGTTTAGTACGAGAACCTCCGTGGCCTCTGCCTTTGAATCCGCACCTTTTGTCACAAGAGGACAGTCACTTCCTCGATGTCAAGATTCAGTCTCTGCATCTAACAGCCTGGCATATTCTGTTTTAGACTCTGGAGGGTCTCAGCTTCCACAACAAGTTTTGAATGTTATTTTGGAGGCCAGGAGGCCTAGTACCAGGAAAGTTTACGCTGATAAATGGAGGAGATTTTTTATTTGGAGCAAAGGAAAGGACTTTGATGTCTCCAAACCTGATTTAAGTGTTGCTCTTCAATATCTTACTGAATTATTGGACAAGGGTTTGTCTTTCTCCTCAATAAAGGTCCATGCTGCAGCCATTTCTGCTCACTATGATTGTGACCCTCCTTTATTCTCTCATCCTTGGTTTAAGCAATTTCTTAGAGGGGCAAAGAATATAAGACCCCCACGTAGAGCTCCTACTCCTGCTTGGGATCTCAATTTTGTGTTGGAAAAACTTTACAACCTTTTGAGCCTGCAGCTACTGCCGAGTTAAAGTATTTATCATGGAAAACTGCTTTTTTGTTGGCCATTACCTCTGCAAGAAGGGTTTCTGAATTACAGGCCCTCATGGCAGTGGAGCCTTTCCTGATTTTTCATAAGGATAGGGTATCTTTGCGTACTAATCCTTCCTTTATGCCTAAAGTGGTTTCTAGTGTGGCCTTAAATCAAACTATTCATTTGCCTACTTTTATGCAAACCCCAAAATAAAGGGAGAAAATTTTGCATACTTTGGATATTCACAGGCAGTTGCGTTATTATTTGAGCAGAACCAAGGAGTTCAGACAGTCTCAGCAATTGTTTGTTTCTTTTGCTTTGGGTTCACAGGGTAAACCTGTTTCAAAACAAACTATTTCTAAATGGATTGGGTTTTGTATTTCTTTCTGTTATTCCCATCATGGTAAGGAGATTCCTGCTGGAATCAGGCCTCATTCCACTAGGGCTACTGCTACTTCTACGGCCTTTATAAGAGGGGTAGCTACAAAGACATTTTGGAGGCAGCTACTTGGAGTTCAGTGCATACCTTTTCTAAACATTACCACCTTCCTCTTTATTCTAAGTCTAGGGCTGGATTTGCCACTGCAATTTTACAGGGCATTTTAGCGGCCCCTAATGCTTTATGATTTTTACCATCCTCCCTTTCCCGTTGCTTTGGGATTCTACCCATAAGTAAGGACTACAGCAATGTGAGATGAAGAACATAGTACAGTTTTGTACCTACCATAAATGTAGATGTTCGAAGATCCACATTGCTGCAGTCCAATTTACCCTCCCTCCTTCCCCTCTGTAGTTTGACTTGGTGCTATGCTTTAGGTGATGATGGTTGTTGGGCATGTTTTTGGGAGGTATTCTGTTTTTGGCTGTGGCCTTTCTGGTTTGACCTTCTGACATCTGGGGCAAGAAAAGACTGAGGATATGACGTCGGTCATGCGCCTTTATACCCTGACGCTCTGATGTCAGATCTAGGCGCCCATGACCGACGTCAGCCTAATACTTTGGTATTCGGGCCGACCGAGGACAGCGGACTACCCATAAGTAAGGACTGCAGCAATGTGGATCTTCGAACATCTACATTTATGGTAGGTACAAAACTGTACTTTTAACACCTTAATGGCCTTAAAGCTTCCTCAAGGAGTTTGTGCCTGCTTCGTCTTGGTCATGTACTCCCCTTAAGAGGCTTAGAGAGCAGGAATCAACTGAAGAGGATTTGGATTCTTGGGAAGAGTTTTTGGCATACTATCAAATCCCTTCCCCTTTGGATTACAGATCTGAGGAGGAGGATTCTGTTAGCCCGTACTCCCCCTTGGAGGAACTCTTCTTTGAGGACACTTATTTTTCATATTATTGAATATTTCAAATAGGACTGTTCTCAGGTTTCTGATATTGAAAAGAGGTATTATGATCTCCTCCAGAAGGAGTCTTATAAGCCCTTTGCTGTACCTCTCGTCTTGGCTGCCCTTTTAGGTAACTTTTCAGTAGCCTCTGTGGCCCTTGACTAACGACCTTCAGCCCCTAAGAAGCCTGATAAATTTTACAAGGTGCCTGATTGTAAGTTTTTGTACAAATGCTTTTCTGCTAATTGTTCTGTAGTGTCCATTTCTTCTAACAAACCACCTAAACTTTTGCCTTTTACTAAAATACTTCCTTCAGACAAGGAGAAGTATGTCTCTGGAAGATTTAGGCAAAGAGGGTATATACTGCTGTCACCCGGCACTTTGGGTTATTAATTACCAGATTCAAATGACTAGGTATGTTCTAACCCTTCTGTCAAGATTCTCATGCAGTATGTCACCTCGCTAATTCAGAAGAGAAGGTCTCATCCCTTTCTGGATTGGGTACTACTTCTCAAGTGGCTCGCCACTCTAAATGTAATTATGATGCAGCTGATGCTTCCTCTAGGGCTGCTGTCTTTGGTTCTGTTTTTAGACTTTACTCTTGGCTTTGTCTCCAGCTTTTTGATAGTAAGACTGAATTGCTGGATGGTCCTCTTGATACTAAGAACATGTTTAGTTCTGCTGGCTGCAGCTGCTGACCTTTTTAAGTCTCTCCAGAATAAAGGGAAAGACGTGCAGGAATTGAAATATATTTGTGTCTCCTGTCTCCCAAGTTCTAGGGGAATTATCCATCCGTATCTGCTTTCGTGCATAGACAGCCTTGCCTTCATCCTGAAGGTAAGAAGGTTCTAGGCATGCACCTCCTGCCAAGTGTACTCACTCTCCAACTTCACAGACACCTTCTTTTCAAGACACACCAAGTTCTGATAGTTTGCTTCCCCTTTCCCTGGGTCAGGTTTTCTTCTCCGTATCCCTTCCCAATTGTTAAGGCTTTCTCAGGTTCTGTCCATCATCCACCAGGGATACTTCATGGTGTGGAAATTCCCCCTCTTTTTGTGGTCATCCCTTAACCTCATCAGGAACGGCTTCCTTTCTAGACTTGCTGCAGAGTCTTGGCCAAAGGTCAAATCATGCCCTGTGCCCAAGAAGGGAAAGGGTTTTATTTCAGGATGTTTCTGGCTCTTGGGAAGGAACGCACCTGGAAACCCATTCTGGACCTTTCTCAGCTCAACACGTTTCGGAAGGTCCATTCTTTTCGGGTGCTCTCCCTTCAAACCATGTTCCCACCTTTTCCTCAGGCTTTTAGTATCCTTGCATCTCAAGGATGCTTATCTTCACATCCCTGTTCACCCCCATTCACAGCATTTTCTCTTTCTTCCTTGTATTTTCAGTTCTCTACTTTCCCCTTTGGCCTCATTACTGCTCCAGGGTATTCATCAAATGCTTCACTCCGGTCATTGCTTTTTGCAGGGTGAAATGAATTCATATCTTTCCTTGTCTGTATGATTGGCTCATTTAGGCTTCATCCCCTGAGGTCTTGCTTTCCCCTCTCTAATTTACAGTTTGTCTGTTGCATTGCCTGGGGGTTTACCATCAAATTTTTGAAGTCAATCCTGGTTCCTTCTCCGGATCATGCGTTTCTCAGTTGCAGGATCCAGACTGTTACCTTGCTGGCATCCTTGCCCTCACCCAAGGCTCTCTCTAATCACCTTTTTTCAATCTGTTCTTTCCCTGACTTCAGCCACAGCCAGGGATTTTTGTCATGGTTGTATGATTCATGGCCTGCACCATTCCTGTGCTGCCTCTAGCCAGACTCCATATGAGAAAGCTATAATGGTTCCTAAAGTCAGTATGACTTCAACATGATCATCCACTGGATTTTTTTGGTTCCTTTCCTTCTGTGCCTCCAACTTGAGCTTCAATGGTGGGTTCATCAGCTTTCTCTTAACCCAGCACTTCGATTTCAACGTCCAGTCTCCTCTCAGGAGCTTTTTTCAGATGCCTCGCATATGGAGTGGGGAACTTCCTTTGGCTTCCTCAAGGTCCAGGGTCACTGGCCTCCTCAGAGGTCAGATCACATCAACGTAAAGGAGATGAGTCTCTTTTTAGCTCTTTAGACTCTCCATTCCCTCTTTCTTCCAAGGCCTCCCAAAATATTCACAGAGAGTACCACTGCGATGTGGTATATCAACAGTGAAGTGGGGACACAGTACTGCCCTCTTTGCAGATGGGATTTTCAGGTCTTAAACCTAGCTGTGCAGTGTTGAGCAACTCTTCAGGCTGTATACATTCCTTCAGACTAACATATGGTGGCAGACTTTGAGCTAGTCCAGTAGACAGGCTTACAAATGGATGCTTCACGTAGTTTTCTTTCTGGGCTTTGTCCATCGGAGGGGTACTCCACAGGTAGATGTTTTTGCTTCCCCTTTGAACAGACAATTTCTCCTCTTTTTTTTGTACCAGAGTTCCAAGTCCTTTGGCTTGGAAGGTGGAAGCCCTGTTTTTTTCCTTGGAAGGGGTTGTTTTTCTATGGCTTTCCTCTGATTCCAAGGGTCGTGCTCGGTATAAAGCAAGAATTTATATCTGGTGACTCTCTCTTGGCCTAGATAGCATTGTTTTTCCCTTCATTTAGTTAGGGGCAGTCACCAAAAATTGTCAGAGTGGACCTTCTCATGCAAGACAAGGGGTCTCTGATCCATCACCACTTGTCCAGTCTTCAGCTGATACTGAGAGTGATAGTTTTTTTTCCCCCTTCTGGATCTTTTTTTTCTGAAGGTGTACTTAGGGTTCTGCAGGAGGCCAGGAAATCCACCACCAGGAAAACATACTTGTCCAAATGGAAGAGATTTTCTGTCTGGTGACTTTCTTGTAACCAGCATCCATTTTATGTAGGAATCAGTTTGGTTCTCTTATTTGTGTGAATTGGTCTGCGGTGGGTTAGCATATTCTTCAGTTAATGCTCACCTTTCAGCTGTTTTTGCTCGTCTGCCATTCACTCCTTTTGCCCCTAGGTTTGAGGTCAAACAAGTTCTTAAAATGCCCTTTATGTGAGGCCCCTTAGGAAGCCTATTCCACCTTCCTGGTAACTCAGTTTACATCTTGAAAAATTGACTCAAGATTCCTTTTGAGCCTGCTGCATCATTTTCTTTGCCACACTACTTGGAAGACTGTTGTAGCCCTCAACTTCAACTTGAGTCTCTGAACTCCAGACTCTTATGGCTGTTCCTTCTTTCTTAGGTTTCCATAGGGACAAGGGTATCTATTCATACTAATCATTTCTTTAAGCGTAAGGTGGTTAATGAGTTGTCTCAACTTGTCTGTTAATTAGCCCTTCTTTTTTTTCTTCTCTGCAGTCTGCTAGTGAGAAGGTTCTTTACATCTTGGGTTTACATAGCTCAGATGATATTTGGATAAGATCAAGGCCTTTCAGAAATCTGAGCAACTGTTTTCTTTTTGTCCCAGATTTCTAGGTTTGGTTGATCTAGGCAAACCATTTCCTCCTGGAAATCTAAGGCCATTTTTTTTTCCTTTCATGGAATATGTTTTCCTACCTCTGTGAAGGCTCATTCTGCTGGGGCTGTTGCCTCCTCTGGGGCTTTTTTTTCCCCAAAGGTTTGGTTTGGATACCATTTCCATCCTTGACTCTGCTACTTGGACTTCTCTGCATCTTTCACTAAGCATTACAGATTGAATGTTGTTTCCAGTGAAAGAGCTAGCTTTGCCAGAGTTACATTGCATGCTTTTTAGAGGGCTGCTCTGTGGCTTCCTCATCCCAAGTTTCCTCTTGATATTTTGCAAAAAGTACTGCAACAGTGATATGGAAGGACAGACTACAGTTGTTGAAAAATCTTACAGTAACGGAGATGTCCTTGTCTTCACTGTTGCAGTATTCGTTCTCTCCCTCCTCTTCCTGCTGTGCTCTTTTGCTTCTGTCTTCATGTTCTGGAATTATTTTCCTTTTTTTTCTTCTGGTTGCACATATTCCTGCTAGTTCCAAGAAATAATTGTTCCTCCTGGGGCTTTTCAGTTTTGAGGTATGTTCATCCGTATGTCACTTTTATGCCCTATGCTTTAAGTGGGGAGCTTATGCGTGAGGTACATCTATAAAATCTAAGGTTCAGGTATACTAGACGGATGTTGGAGCTATCCTTGGCAGGGGATCCCTTTTGTAAAGAACACTGTAGCGGTGAAGAGCAGGACATCTACTGTTATGGTAAGATTTTACACAACTGTACTTTTTCAGTACTACTTGCAAATTATCTGATTTGTGTTCTCCGATCTAAACTTCTGTGGTATTTTTCTGGCTTCAATATATCAAGACATTTAATTTCTTTTCTGTCATATTTATATTTCCAAACATGCAAATTACGCTGAACATCTTTTTATTTCATCTTATGCTTGTTAGAAAAATTTCCTTTTGTGAGACGGATTTGAGAGAGTTTAAAGTCAGGTTTACATCTCCTCCTATGCTTGTAACCAAACCTGCTATAGGATGATAGCATTATTTTAATTGCACAAGCTTCTTTATGGTCTCCATTTTTTTGTTACAGTACTTAGTTACGTCTCTCTCATGTCCATTACATTTACAAAGCATTCGTACTTTGTAGGTTTATCATGCTTTCCTTCATTAATTCTTTTAACTACATTCTGGTACCTTTTCTCATTACAAAACTAAGAGTTTATACATTTTAAGTTTTTTCACCAGTGGCTTGGAGGAAAGTGAGAAATAAGTTGAATGTCTAGATGAAAAGTTACTAGTTTTTTGATATATTTGTGTAGCAAGTAAAATCTTGATGGATGCATTTAAAGCATTTTTCACACAGTTCTGTACTTCCAAAACACTTAACCATTCGAAAGCAGATGTATTACTTTTCTTAGTTTTATTTCTCTAGTTCAGGTATGTATTAACTTCTGATATACTGACTACGTCTGATGGCCAGTATGCAAGGCAGACAGTTGCTAATCATCATGAGGTCTAAACTCAAAATGAACTGTGGAAGCTAGCTCCGAAATGTATGTGGTTTTCTGTGGCTGTTTGTTAGCATTGGTATAGGTTTACTACCTTCATTGATGTTCTTCATTCCACATTGCTGCAGTCCTAACCATTGGGGTAGTCCGCTGTCCAGTCGGCCCGAATACCAAAGTATATGGCTGACGTCGGTCAAGGCGCATTAGACTGATGTCAGGACGTCAGGGTACTAATGCGCATGACCGACGTCATATCCTCAGTCTTTTTTGCCGCATGGTCCGATGCAGAAGCAGTTTTGCGAGTGCAGGTTGGCGTTCTGAAATTTTCTGAAGTCGGAGTTTCAGACCGAATCAAAGTTGGCTAAGTACCCCGTTGGGGAACATTTTGGTTTTTTCTTGCCTCAGTATTTAACCGGATGTCAGAAAAAGTGAATAACTGTATTTCTTGTGGGAAACAGATACCTCATAGGGATTACCATACTTTGTGTATACCTTGTTTAGGGCCTGAGCACGACGTTGTTGGATGCCGCTCTTGTGCTAGATTTAACAAACGCACTATTAAGCGGAGGTTAGACTGTGCCAGGTTAGTGTTTGGGAAGCGTTGTAATTATAAAATGCCGTCGGATGCTCCGACGCCCGCTTCGTCCAAAAAGTGCAAGGACAAAGCAGCAAAGCCTAGGGTTGAAGAACCGGCAGTCCCGGACGTCGGTTCTTTAGAAGGCTCAGTGGAGCCAGCGGTTTTGCCAGGAGTTTCTTTGGAGTCTCAGGCTGAGACTGTACTGTTACAGGATGTGCCCTCTCAGGAGGTAGGCCAGGCTGAGGGGGCTTCTCAGGTAGCTGTTCTTCCCTCTCTTCCTAAGGTAGTTAGAGCCTCTCCTTCTGTTTCCAAGACTTCTTTGAGAGGTAGGCCAAGTTTAGCTTCAGTGGGGGTTTCTCCTAGCACTTCAGGTTCTGTGCCTAAGAAACATATGCTTAAAATGGCAGAGGATTTGATTACTATGATTAGAGGTTCTATGCCCCCTCCTGATAAGAGGCCTAGGGTGGAGCCTGAGTTTGAGAGTTTTGAACAGTGTTCAGAGGCTTCTGAGTCTTCGGCTGAAGACTTGCAGGAGTTTCCTCAGTATTCTGATTCTGATGTGGATGACTCCACTCCTTCAGCTTCTCCACCTGAGGATTTTTCATTTTCAGAGACTCTGCATTCCATGAGGGAGCATTTTAAATGGGAAGGCCAAGATTACTCTGATTCCAGGAAGAGGCTTAGGGAATTCTTGTTTTACCCCAGCATAGGCCCTTAGCTATACCTCCTGTGTTGAATGTGGTGGAAGATGTTTTGCAGAGGCTTCCCTGAACCCTGATTCTTTGCCTCCTGCCCCTGTTAAACCTGATAGGTACTATAGGGTGCCTGAAGCTCATAAGTATCTTTTTAAGAGTCCTAGGGCAGATCCAGAAACTGTTTCTCAGGGGCCTAAAGGTGTTAAGGCCTCTGTTGTTAAAAATCCTGTTCCCTCTGATAAAGAGGCAAGGGCTTTGGATAGATGGGGTAAGAAAGTGTATACTTCTTCCACTTTAGCCATGAGGGCATTGAATTGTCAGTTTCACATGCTAAAATACCAGAATTATCTCCTTTCACAATTGAAATCTAAGGTGGATGCTCTGGCGGAAGGTATTGAGTGTAAAGAGTTGCTGGATTTACTTCATGTGTCTGAACAAGTGGGTAAGCATTCTTTGCAATGTGGTTTTGATGCTGTGCAGGCTTCCTCGAGGGTGGCTGCCACTGGTTCTGTTCTTCGCAGGCACGCTTGGTTGAGGGATCAGAATTTAGCTGAGCATGTTAAGACAAGGATTTTGGATGCTCCTTTACAGTCTGATGTGTTGTTTGGCTCGCCTGTGGAAGCAGTTTTAAAGAAAATGGAGGACAAGGCTAAATCTATGCAGACTGTTAAAGATTTTTTGCAGGTGCAGCCTCCAAAGTTTAGTAGACATTGGCCTACGAAGGGTTGGACATATCCTGCTTATGATTCCCAGTCTAGGGGTAGGTCTAGACGGGGTAGGGGCAGAGCTCAAGGTTCTTTTAGGCCTAGAACAGGGAGTTCTCCTGCTCAGACTTCTGGTGAGGGCAGGGGTCAGTCCTTTCGTAAACAGACACAATGACCTGCCTTTTCAGCTGCCAGTACATTCTCGTCTGGCAGCTCCTTTGGGAGGAAGGCTGTCTCTTTTCAAAGAAAATTGGGATTTAATTACTCAAGACAGTTGGGTGTTGGATATCATTCACCACGGTTACAGGTTTTATTTCCATAGCTTGCCCCCTTCAAAGGCATGCCAGGCGTTCCTCCTCCACAAAGGAAAGAGGCTCACAAGCAAATTTCTCTGTTACTCCAAATAGGGGCCATTCAGCCAGTCCCTGTACCAGAAAGGGGCCTAGGATTTTATTCTCGCCTGTTCCTAGTACCAAAGAAGGGGAACACGTGGAGACCAATTTTGGATTTATCTATCCTCAACACTTATCTGGACATTCCAAAGTTCAAAATGTTGACCTTACAACAGCTTTTACCTCTGCTGGGCAAGAATCACTGGATGGTAACTTTAGATCTCAAGGAAGCTTACCTTCATGTGCCTATAAGACTAAGTTGCAGAAAGTATCTGCGTTTTCGAGCTGGAAATTCTCATTGTCAGTTCTCTGCATTGCCCTTTGGCTTATCTACTGCGCCCAGAGTATTCACAAAGGTTCTGGCTCCAGTGATAGCTTACTTCAGGCAAAATGGAATTCAAATCTACCCTTATTTGGACGACTGCCTGATTCTGGCTCAAGAAAAGGAAGACCTTCTACAGCATTTGGAATATGTCATAGCAGTGCTAAGATGCCTAGGGTATTCTGTGAGCGAAATAAAGTCCAGTCTAGTACCCTCTCAAGACATGTGCTTTCTGGGTGTGAGACTGAATACAGCAGCCCAGATGGCCTTTCTAACCCCGGACAAACAAAAGAATCTTTCCAGTTACTTCCATCATTTATCTCTTCAGTCCGGGCTGACTGCAAGGACAGTCCTTCAAGCCTTAGGGTTCATGGCATCTTGTATTCTGGTGCTTCCCAATGCCAAACTGCATATGAGGAAGCTACAATGGTATCTAAAAAATGTATGGACACAGCACTGCCAGGATTTGGACACTGTCATTCAAATAATACCTTGCATTCAAAAAGAATTGTTGTGGTGGGCTCAGGAATGTCACCTAAACAAGGGACTCTCTGTGACCCGGCCAGAGGCGAGTCAGATTTTAACGACAGATGCCTCGGACATTGCTTGGGGAGCTCATCTAAATGGAAAGTGGATACAAGACAAGTGGCCTGCCAGACTACTGCATCTACATATCAACATGAAGGAGATGTTAGCAGTTCAGTTTGCATTAATGGCTTTCAAGGAGTTGCTTCTTCCAGGACAGGTGTTGATTCTAACAGACAACACAACTGTCATGTGGTACATCAACAAACAAGGGGGAACACATTCTTATCCTCTATGCAGGCAAGCAATGATTTTATGGGAGACTGCGCTCAGCTTGCAACTAACTCTTCAGGCAAGGTTTCTGCCGGAGCACAGAACTCCTTAGCAGATGTGTTAAGCAGACAAATCATGGATCCCCACGAGTGGAAACTGGATCTTCATGTATTTCAGAAATTGACAGTGTCATGGGGAACTCCAGACATAGATCTGTTCGCTTCTCCACTAAACCACCAGCTGCCAAAGTTTTGCACAAAGGGGTTTCATCACACAGCTTGGAAAGTGGATGCTCTTTCTTTCAGTTGGAAAAATCTTCATGTGTATGCCTTTCCACCTCTGCCTCTTCTTCAAAAGGTGCTCCTAAAGGTCAGACAAGACAAGCCAAGGATGATTTTAATAGCTCCAGATTGGCCTCGGCAACACTGGTACCCACTACTAAGGAGTCTGGTAAGGAAGCCTCCATGGCCTTTACCTTTGATTCCACACCTATTGTCTCAGAGAGACGGTCACCTGCTCAATGTCAAACTTCACTCTCTTCATCTAACAGCCTGGCATATTCTGTTTTGAAACACAGCAGGTCTCAACTTCCTCAACAAGTTTTAAATGTGATTATGGAAGCCAGGAGACCTAGTACAAGGAAAGTGTACGCAGAAAAATGGAAGAGATTTTTATTTTGGAGTGCAGCAAAGAATTTGGAGATTTCTGAGCCTAATTTGAGTGTGGCTCTTCAATATCTTACTGAGTTATTGGACAAAGGTTTGTCCTTCTCTTCCATTAAGATTCATGCTGCAGCAATTTCAGCTCACTATGATTGTGACCCACCATTGTTTTCGCATCCTTTTTCAAGCAGTTTCTTAGAGGGGCAAAGAATATAAGACCCCACGTAGAGCTCCTACTCCTGCTTGGGATCTCAATTTTGTGTTGGAAAAACTTACTCTACAACCTTTTGAGCCTGCGGCTACTGCGGAATTGAAATACTTGTCATGGAAGACTGCTTTTTTGTTGGCTATTACTTCTGCAAGAAGGGTTTCTGAGTTGCAGGCCCTTATGGCAGTAGAGCCCTTTTGATTTTCCATAAGGATAGGGTATCATTACGTACTAATCCTTCCTTTATGCCTAAGGTGGTTTCTAGTGTGGCTTTAAACCAAACTATTCATTTGCCTACTTTCTATGCAGATCCCCAAAATAAGGGAGAAAAGATTTTGCACACTTTGGATGTACATAGGCAGTTACGTTATTATCTAAGCAGGACTAAGGATTTCAGGCAGTCTCAGCAGTTGTTTGTTTCTTTTGCTTTGAGTTCTCAGGGCAAGCCTGTGTCTAAGCAAACTATTTCTAAGTGGATTGGGTTTTGCATTTCTTTTGTTATTCCCATCATGGCAAGGAGATTCCAGCTGGGATTTGGCCTCATTCCACTAGGGTTACTGCCACTTCTACTGCTTTTCTAAGGGGTGGCAACTAAGGATATTTTGGAGGCAGCTACTTGGAGTTCAGTGCATACTTTCTCTAAGCATTACCACCTTCCTCTCTACTCTAAATCTAGGGCTGGTTTTGCCACAGCTATTTTGCAAGGCATGTTGACAGCTCCTGCTTCCTTATGATTTGCCAGCCTCCCTTACCTCTGCTTTGGGATTCTACCCAATGGTTAGGACTGCAGCAATGTGGAATGAAGAACATAGTACAGTTTTGTACCTACCATAAATGTAGATGTTCGAGGATCCACATTGCTGCAGTCCAATTCCCTCCCTCCTTCCCTCTGTGTTTAGGGGTGGTGGTGTGGATTAGGATATATTCTTGTAAAATTGTATATATTGTATATATGTTTGGTGCAGGGGTTTTTGGTGTTTTTGGTTTGGGCCTTGTCTTTTTAGGGTCTTCTGACATCTGGGGCAAGAAAAGACTGAGGATATGACGTCGGTCATGCGCATTAGTACCCTGACGTCCTGACATCAGTCTAATGCGCCTTGACCGACGTCAGCCATATACTTTGGTATTCGGGCCGACTGGACAGCGGACTACCCCCAATGGTTAGGACTGCAGCAATGTGGATCCTCGAACATCTACATTTATGGTAGGTACAAAACTGTACTTTTTGGTGGCCCATGTAAAAGGTGCTAACGCATGTATTTGCACCATACCTCAAAACATCCTAGTCCAAAAAGTCTGGACAAAACCAAAAGTAGTGGGGTGGGGGAAAAGCCCAAAATATGGACATTTTAAATATTGCCCTTAACTTAGAAAGTTGATCGAAAAACAGGTTTTACATTAACATGCATTTTCTCAAGTATGAAGTCCAAATCTCAATGCCTGCCATTATTTAGTGATTTCAGATCAGTTATTTGCAATAAAAACATTTTATGGGGAGCAGACCAAAGATAATAGGCAAAAATCTTGACCTTCTGTAAAAATCTGTACAGTTGAATGTTATGATTAGCACTTCAGTAATCCTGATTAGAAATCTATTTCCAGTCATGTGGATCTTTCACTGGTTTTCTGCTTAATACCATTTACTTGATAAATGTTCCTTCAATTAATGATTTTTTTTAATCTAACCTTTTTAAGAAATGTATAATTACAGAGTTGATTTATTTTGAATTTTTTTTCAGTTAGTGTTTTCAGTTAAAAATAATGCTCATGATGAGCTTTTATTCCCCCCCCCCTCTCCTAGGTACCAATTTTTAGAAGAAGCTTTCCAAAATCAGAAGGGTGCAATTGAAGGTTTAGTAGCCAAACTTCATGAGAAGAAAAATTATGTTCATTTTGCAGCAACTCAAGTCAAAAATAGGTAAATATTTTGCGTCACACAAGACACTTGTGATTATTTGCTTCATTTTCATTAAATGCTCTAGTAGTTTGGTAAAGGTAAATGAGGCTATATGTTTTGATACAGAAAACGTAATGCACGTATAGAAGGAATTCTTGTACTATTCTTGTAACAAATGATTTTCTGCTCTCAGATTTCAGTCATCTTCCAGATGAATTTTGATGCAGTCAAAAGACTGTTTGTCAAGGTACCGTTAGAAGGGTGGTGACCCTCCAGAAGTACGTTGCTGTGTCTTCAGTGTTAATTGTCACTTTGAAACTTTTGTCTGACTTTTTTTTTTTTTTTTTTAATTCTCTGGTAGTTATCCATTTTGGCCTGCTTTACAGTAGATCAGTATGAAATGTATCTAACACTGTGAGGAAGCACTTGTTGGATTTTGTTATTGGTAAGGAATTATGTAACGCCTTCTTTGCGGAAGTCATTGGGTAAGTGTGCTTGTAACAGACGTGGAATAGAAAGTTTTTGTGCTTTTCATGATCAGGATTTGCATGATAAAGTCCGAGTATGTTCAGAGGTGTAACAGAGCTACTAAGATAAAAAGAGCTAAAACCAGAAAAGTTCTTCATTTGCAGACATTCTACAGACAGGTTTTCTTTTCAGTCATGCTATCTAAGTTTATAGAAGCCTTAGTTTCTTCAGAGGTGCTCCAGTCCTTTGAAATGAGGACTGCCTCTGTGTCTCTGGGCTAGCCATGATACATTTACGGTCACCAGCTGTATTACCCAGGGTCCTAAGTTTTAGTTGGGGAAATTAATCTGTTCAATAGGGTTTTGTGCAGGTTTTGCCTTAAAAATGAAGAAATTGGCTTAAGAACTTGTAGTTTTCCTGAACTTGCCAAGTCCTCACTGAGCCCTCTGTCTCGAGTGTGCTTAACCCGTAAAAATAAGTAGGAGTGGGACCTTTTTCCTTTAAGAGAATTATATTCTTCGTCAGATGGTATGGTAAGCTTGGTATTAAAATCCCAGATGTCCTTTTGTTTTGGCTGTGACTTGGCAGCCTTATCATGCAAAGATGTCTGATTTGAATGACCCCTAAATTCAGAAGGAAAAGCTTTAGATAGGAGTACAAGGAAATGGCCGAGACACAAATACCTGCTCTTCTAGGCCTTGGTGAGCCTAAACCCACTGCTGCACTTCAGTGTTTGAAGCCTTTGAAGATGTCTTTAATGTGGTATCCTTGGAGCCAATCTGGCACCTTTCTCCCACCAAGAAATCAACCTGTTCTGTAGGGTGCAACATGTTCCAGTTTCTAGCAACTAAACTAGTGGACAGACTTATCTGTACTTTCCTTTCTTGCTGTCAGGGATTCTAAGTTGACTCTTGGTGGCTAGCTCTTTTGGGTTATTGAACAACTTGCATATACAGGTCTAATATTAGAGTTCAGTGAAGATATGCAGAGGTTGGAAAGTTGTTTTGTTAAACCACTGATGGGTTTTATAATTTATGCCATAACAGAAACGGCAGACTAAAAAAAAAATAAGTACAGTACATGAGACAGTATTAGATTTAAGAAGACAGTACAATACAAACATAAAAATAGATTGGAATAAAGGATTAAATAGAGGTATTACAAATGAACAGTGCAGGGGAGATGTTTTAATCCTAAATATGCAGCTAAGTCAAGAACATTTAGATTTTATTGTAAGGAAATGGTCACACATTTCTATATCCTTTTAAGACTTGAAAAATGTTCCTACAGTCGTATGTTGGAGGTTTGAATCGGAAAGAGGTTTTTTTTGAGCGTAGCTTCTGGAAATGTTAGGACTTGTTTCACTACAACTTTGACTTGAGCAGTATAAGCTTCATGCTTGGAAGAGAACTTGATCTCCCTGTAGAGATGTTTGTTTGTGTAAAATATGTACTGAAGAAATAAAAGTGATGCTATGTTTAGTATTGATAGTGGCCAAGAAGGATTGTAACTAGAAAGGAGAAAAGCAAAGTCAAACTATCAATAAGAGTGGTAAAAAATGATTGCAGAGATTAAAAATTTTGAACTGAGAACCATTAAAGATCAGAAACGTTTGCTGTATTGAAATCTGAGTTTGCAGAGCATGTCGACTAAGTACAAAGTATAGAAGATCCAATATCTACTGAGCAAGGTAGTGTCCAATACAAGGTGTAAAATCACTGGCCCAGATAAGACTTACAGCAGAAGACAGAATGTAAATAAAATAATGTGGTCACAGATTTTAGTAAATGTTTTTAAATTTCTTTTTGAATGAGCAATATTAAATCAAACTTGATATTAAGACCGAATAGAATAGCTGATTGTGATACTTGAATGTGCATGCTCAACAGTGGCGAGGTTTTGACTGAATGTAAATACTTGACAGTCTGTTTGTCATGAGGCTTCCTTATTATTGTATAAACATGTAATGTGCAGCGCTACAGTGGTAGCATTGTTGCCTCACAGCAAGAGGTTCTCTGGTTCGATTTTCAGCTGGGGAGCCTTCCGTGTGGAGTCTGCATGTCTTCCCTGCATTCGTGTGGGTTTTCTCTGAGTGCTGCAGTTTCCTCCCATGTTACAAAGATATCCATTGGGAGCATTTCTCCCCAGACCTTCTCCGAAAATTGCCTTAGTTCCAAGTTTGACTTTCCCGCTAAACAAATGTTAAATAAAATAAAATATGGTTGTTTCAGCAGTCATTGACAAAATAGGTGCAGCATGCAATGGGACAGCTCATTGCTATATTGAAAAAGGTTAATAAAGGTGAGCCTTTGAGAATCAAACCTTGAAGGGCAGTAAAAAGGGTAAGTCACTGAGGCATTCTGGCAGCAGCTAAACAGGTCCATGTAAGCAGTCATTTCACCATTAATTTTACCCAGTCTCTTCTGCTGTTTCACCTAATATCCTCCCCAACCTCCTGGGAGACCAGCTGACTCTGTCTGGGCAAGATTATGTGAAGATCACCTCAGATGTATGGGTCTTGGATATCTATCCTTATAATGCAGAATAGTATTAAAGACAACTTTCCTTTCATGGAGAAGGAGATGCCTCCACTACTGCTGAATTTGTGTTAAGTGCCTTCTTGGCCACATCTCTTTCACAGGGCAGATTGTAAAGCATTTCCCATTAGGGAAACATCTCTAAAAAATTTCTCCAACGCCAACTTCACGCTTAAGACAGAAGTGGTAAACTTCACAACACCCATGCAGATGGACAATAGAGGTACAACTGCTGAATCCTACACAAATGCACTTTATAAGCACTTAACACGAGTGCATGGATCGTGCTATCCCTAACAGAACAGAGATGCTATTCTCCAAAAAAAGGAAGTCAATCTGGTGGTCTTCTGCCATAAACTAACTCTACAACAGAAGAAAGAAACTGTTGCAAAAAGAAAGTAAAATCCCATGTTTGGAGGAACTCCTTGGTCAGCCTCAGTAAGAAGCTGAGATCCATCATAAAATCCTTCAAAACTAGTTATGAAAACAAAATCGCCACTGATTCTAATGACAACCACAAAGCATTCTATAGCTATGTCAAGAATCTCAATGGTTATACCAGTTCTGCTCTGAGTTGCAGCACAATGGCACGAAATATACAGAACCAACTGATATTGCCAACATCCTGGCAGATAGGTTTAGTGCTAACTTTACCCCCTCTCACCCCCTAAAGGGCCCATCTCTATACCGGAATAATACAAAGTTCCTGTAATCACCGCTGCACAGGTAAAAACCTCACTCTCCAAAGCCAAAAACACAGCATCCATGGGACCTGACAACATCCTAGGCTGCCTTCTACACGAACTACAGAATTAACTGACACTCCACCTAAGTACCATGTTCAGTCATAGCCTCACCTCAGGCTTTGTGCCCTTTGAATGGCGCACCGTGACGGTTATCCCACTCCATAAAGGGGGAGCCATGACAGACCCCAGGAACTACCACCCCATTAACTTGACGAGCCTGGTCTGCAATGCCATGGAACGTATCATCATGGAGCTCATAAAAAAGACATTGGAGATCTCCAAACTCTGGACCCCACACAGTTCGGGTTTGTAAAGGCAGATCATTTCTCCTAAACCTGATATACTTCTTGGAAGCAGTCACCAAAGCCATAGATGAGGAAAAGGTGGTTCACACAGCCTATATAGATCTTGCCAAGGTGTTCAACACCATCCCCCACTCTGGAATTATAAATAAACTCACTAAACTAGGTACAAGTCCCTATGTCACAAGATGGGTTGCCAACTGGCTTACTGACCGAACCCACACCGTGAAAGTAGCAGACTTTCAAATCAGACTTCAGACCAGTGACAAGTGGAGTACCACAGGGTCGGTCCTGGGTCCTCTCCTGTTTGGTATCTACTTCTCTGAAGCACACGCTAACACAAAAGGTCTTTGGCTAACTAAGTTCGCAGATGACTGCAAACTTGGAGCCATAATCGAAACTCCTAACAATGTGGGCATCCTACAAAAGGGCCTCACTGAGACAGATGCCTGGTGTCAAAGCCATGGCCTCAAGCTCAGTGCCAAAAAGTGCATTGTCATCCCCTTTGGTAAAAACTCTGTACCCATGAAGTACCACATAGGCAGTAGTCTACTTAACACTGAGTGTGATAAGAGACCTTGGGACACAGGTGGACAGTAGTCTTTCCTTTGATAATCATATCGCCACAGTGGTCAGGAAATCCTTCTACAATGACACACCTCATCACAAAAGGTTTCTCATCCAGAAAGCAAAAGGTCATTGTTCCCCTCTACTCGTCACTCATTAGACCCATTGTAAAGTACAAAGCCCCTTTTGGTGTGTACCTCACAAGACATCTACAACAACTGGAAAGGCCGCAGAAATACCTCACAAAGATTACTGACCTCAAACAGGTGCCTTACACAGACTGTCTCAAAAATCTCCAGCTTTACTCCGTCTCATATCACCTACTCAGAGGCGATCTTTTTGTAGCATACAAAGCTATGTCAAACCCAGATCTGTAGGACATGCTCCGATTAAAGAAATCCCAAACCCTCCGAGCTGTGCGCTCTAGGGACGTAAACCTTGTCGCCACAATAAACAGAACATGCTGGGAGGGATATATTCTTGTCCCAGAGACTTCCCATACTCTGGAACAAACTACCTATCTATGTCAAACAGAGCTCCTCATTAGCACTCTTCAAGAAGAATGTTGATGATTAGATGGGAAATACGAAATTCACCCCGGGGATCACTTCTGTGGCTATGCTTGACAGGGGCACAGGAAAATAATTTTCTTGGGTGGCAAAAGCACCAGGGTACCTTTTTGGCTAGCCTTGTATCCGCCCTAGGGCCAATAGCCTAGTACCTACCTTTGAACCTATGAACAAAGGAATGGCTTTTATTCCAGATTCTTCCTGTTCTCTAAAAAGGCAAGCCAGGTAGGCATCTCCCCACCTCTGACCTCACGGGCTGTACTACTGGCCCCCAGTTAGGTGCCCCCTGTGAAGAAGGAAAAAAAAAAACAAAGTAGCTAGGAATTCTGTACCTAAGAGATTGAGCACAGCTGCCCATTTTGTTCTTGCCTCTGACTTCGGTCTGTTTTTCCTGGTGGTAGCTGGTAGGAAGTGGGCAAGCTTACTGATCCTGTGGAGTGGTCTACCCTCTTCCCCCGGAAGCACACTTCCCTCTTTTGCAGCTTTTCCAAACTTCATCATTGTGACTCCCCAGGGGAAGAGTTCCTCTGCATGCCAAGTTCCCCTTGGCTAACACTGCGAGTTGACGTCTGACAGTTGGACCTCTGCATGCTAGAATTCAGAGTAAAACTTACTACTCCATCTAGATACACCCCTTGTGGTGAGCTATAGTGACTGCTCTCCTCCTCCTAGGGTAGGCAAGCTGGCAACATTCCCCTCATCCTTTCTATCCAGTTCTCTAAACAGATGCACTGTTTTCTGAACTCTCATCTGTGGTGTAGTCAGTGGTGGCATATTTTTGACCTTTCAGAACTTAAACCTCTTAAAGTTGTCAAGGTTCGAATTGCTTAACATGCAATTTATCCTTCTCTAGTTGATTGTTATTTTTGATTAAATTAGATAGAACAGATACCCGTCTTAAATGTTCAAATAATACAGACAGCACAGGAAATTTCTCAGGTTTCAGTATCGAGGACGGCTTCTTCCAGTTTAAGTCCTTTCCCTTTTTGAAAGTTCAGTGCTCTCAGGTTCTGTGCAAAATGTGTCATTTGGCTTTAGCATTTGTAAGTAGCAAGGGCATCCTTATCTGTCAGTACTCTGACTGCCAGCTACAGACTCAGTCCAAGGAGGAACTGCAAGGAAAGTTAGATGTTCATCGTGTTACCGTGCTGCAGTCATCACACTTGGGTTATCCTGCCATCAGGCGGTCCCGCAGTCGGCCCGAATTCCAAAGTCTTGGTCCGGCGTCTGTTGCTGTCGCTTCTTCCCTGACGTCAGTGCGTCATGGGTATATAAGAGGCATCCGACGCCATTTTCTTCAGTCTTTCTTGCCGCGCGGTGCCCGAAGCAGAAGCAGTTCGCAAGTGCCGGTCGGCCGACACCTGAGATTTTTGATTTGAATTTCAGACCGAAGTCTTCAATAAAGCTAAGTACCCCGTTGGGGAACATTTTCTTGCCTCAGTCCGATGTCAGAAAAAGTTAACAATTGTATTTGTTGTGGGAAGCAAATACGTCATAAGGACTTCCATTCCTATTGTATTCCTTGCCTAGGCCCAGACCACGATGTCACAGGTTGTCTGTTTTGCGCTAGGTTTAATAAACGCACTATCAAACGCCGTTTTGACTTCGCACAGCATTACTTTGGTAGGAAATTCAATTATATCATGCCGTCGGAGCAGCTGACGACCGCAATTCATAAAAAAACGCAAGGATAAGGACAGGCAGCCTAGGAATAAGACCCCGAGGCCTCAGCTGGGCCTGTCGTCGGTTCTCCGGTTTTCAGTGAGGTGCTTATGCAGCCCCTGACGACTGCAGAGCTGGAACCCCAGACAGCTGCCGACTCCCAAGCGGAGTCTACTAGGCCCACGCAGCCATCTACCGACACCAGAGCAGATTTAGACACCGGTGCTGAGGAAACACCTTCGATTGCAGAAGGTGTCTTCAGACCAACTACACTCACCATTAAATTTTATGCTAAGCTTAAAACTCCTTTAAAACATAAGAAAACTGTTCATCAGTGTACAGGTCAAGGCCCCATGCCTAAGAAACAGATACTTAAGATGGCTGAAGATTTAATTACCCTTATCAGGGGTTCCCATCCCCCTCCTGATAACAGACCAAGACAAGAGGAAGGATTATGCATCCTCTGACCAGGTTTCTGTCTCCTCAGATTCTTCTGAGGAACAGGATTACACTTTTCCACCTTATGAGGATTCTGATGCTGAAGACTCTATTCCTTCAGCATTTCCCCCTGAAGACTTCTCCTTTGGGGAAACATTACATACCATGAGGGAACATTTCCACTGGGAAGGCCAGGATTACTCAGATTCTAAGAAAAGGCTCCGAGAGTTCCTTTTATTATCCCAGCACAGACCTCTTTTAGATATTGTGGATGATGTCTACTTGCAGTCTAGTTTAAATCCAAACTCTCTACCTCCTGCTTCAGCCAAACCAGACAGATACTACAGAGTACCTGATCACACAAATTCCTTTATAAAAGCCTTGTAGCTGACCCAGAAACCATATCCCAGGGTCCTAAGGGAGCAAAGGCTTCTATGGCTAAAAATCCTGTGCCCTCTGAGAGAGATTCCAGAGCCCTAGATAGATGGGGAAAGAAAATATACACCTCTGCAACTTTGGCTATGAGAGCATTAAATTGCCAGTTTCACATGTTGAAATATCAACAATTCCTGATGTCTCAGTTAAAACAAAAAATGAGCACACACTCAGAACAGCCTGAGTTCAAGGAAATGCAGGATCTGTTGCATGCAGCTGAACAGGTGGGCAAGCATACTTTACAATGCTGATTTGATTCTCTGGAAGCTTCCTGTAGAGCAGCTGTTACTGGCTCAGTCATTCGTAGACATGCTTGGTTAAAAGAGCAAACCCTCCCTGACCATGTTAAAGCAAAATTATTAGATGCACCTTTACAACAGGATGCATTATTTGGTGTCAAAGCAGAAGAGGTTTTTAAAGAAAATGGAGGATAAGGCTAAATCTTTGCAAACAGTCAAGGATTTCTTGCAGGTACAACCCCCTCGCTTCAGCAGAAATTGGTCAACAAAAAAATTGGTCCTTTCCGGCTTCAGACAGATCACAGAGGGGCAAATACAGATGCCCAGGGGGCAGAGGACAGTCACAGGGCCCTTACAAACCTCGCCAATGGGGTTCTGCTACTCAGAAAGGAGGAGAAGACAGACCCCAAGCTAGCAGAAGGCAGACACAATGACTCTATCCTCAAACTATCAAGCAAATCTCTCCTGGCTACACCCTTGGGAGGAAAACTAGCATTTTTTGCAGACAACTGGCATATCATTACAAAAGGCTAATGGTTTCTAAACATTGTCTCTCAAGGATACAGATTCCACTTTCATACCTTATCAAGGATCAAAGGAATGCCAAACCTGCCACCAAATCAATGGGCAGAGGCACAAAAACAAATTACAGCTCTCATGAACATGAGAGCCATTCATCAGGTACCTACACACAGGAGCAGGGACAAGGATTTTACTCAAGACTCTTCCTAGTTCCAAGAAAGGACAAAGCATGGAGACCCATTCTGGATCTTTCAATTCTGAACACCTATCTGCAAGTACCAAAATTCAAGATGCTAACACTACAGCAGCTTCTTCCCATGCTGGGCAAGAAAGCTTGGCTAGTCACTTTGGACCTCAAGGAGGCATACCTGCATGGTCCCTATCAGACAAAATTGCAGAAGATACCTCCGCTTCATTGCAGGTTCAACGCATTATCAATTCTCTACACTGCCCTTTGACTTATCTACTGCGCCCAGGGTTTTCACAAAATGCCTGGCACCAGTAATTGCATACTGCAGACAGAGGAATTCAAATATACCCAAACCTGGACGACTGTCTTATTCAAGCAGAAAGCAAGGACATTCTTTTACAGCATCTGGCATTTGTCAAACACCTAAGTTGCCTTGGGTACACAGTAAACGAAAAGAAATCAATACTAGTGCCCTCACAAAACATAACATTCTTGGGTGCCAGCTTGAATACAACGGCCCAGATGGCTTATCTCACACCAGACAAGCAATGACATCGGTTTCATTATTTCAAAATAATGGCAACAAAGTCCCAACTCCTTGCAAGAAAAATTCTGCAGGCCTTGGGATTCATGGCATCTTGCATTCTACTAATACCATTTGCAAAACTGCATATGAGGAAATTACAATGGTACCTGAAAAGTGTATGGACTCAGCACAGCCACAGCTTGGAAACAATGATTCCACTCATTCCCTGCCTTCAACAGGAGTTTCTATGGTGGGCACAGGCATGTCACCTCAACAAGGGTCAGCCTTTCACCTTACCCACAGCCAGGCAAACTATGACAACAGATGCATCGGACTATGCCTGGGGAGCACACATGACAGGACAGTGCATTCAGGGCAAATGGACTACAGATCAGAGACACCTGCATATCAGTCAAAAAGAAATGCTAGCAGTGCAGAATGCCCTAACAGCTTTCAAGGACCTTCTACACCCAGGACAGCTACTAATAAGGACAGACAACACCACAGTTATGTGGTACATAAACAAGCAAGGGGGCACACATTCCTACCCTCTATGCAGGCAAGCAATGACCTTGTGGAACACTGCACTGTCTTACCAGGTTCAATTACAAGCACAGTTCCTGCCAGGTAAGAGAAACACATTGGCAGATGACCTAAGCAGAAACATCATGGATGCACACGAATGGAAACTAGATTCACAAGTATTTGCAATGATAGCTCAAAACTGGGGACGCCCAGATATACATCTGTTTGCAAACCCCCACAGCCACCAACTTCAAATATTTCGCACAAGGACCTTCCATCCACTAGCTTGGAAAGTGGACGCTCCTCATTCAGTTGGAAAACATTAACGGTGTATGCCTTCCCTCCACTGCCTCTTCTAGCAAAGGTACTGCTGAAAGTCAGATTAGAGAGGCCACAAATGATTGTCGTTGCACCAGACTGGCCACGCCAATATTGGTATCCAATTTTAAGGACCATGGCCCAGGGTCCACCATGGATTTTGCCACAAATTCCTCACCTGCTCGCCCAGCGAGACAATCTGATTCTACACAGCCAGCTCAAGACTTTAAACCTGGCTGCATGGCAAATTACCTAAACAACCAGCCAATACCTTTATCCAGAGCTGTAATGGATGTCATTCTGGAGGCCAGGAGGCCCAGCACCAGGAAACCTATTTAGACAAATGGAAAAGATTTTGCTCCTGGAACCAGGCTAAAGGCGTAAATCCCTTGGAGCCGAACATTCCTCAGATTCTACAATATTTAACTGAGATGTTGCACAAAGGACTTTCCTTTTCATCTATTAAGATCCACGCCTCCGCAATTGCAGCTCATTACAGCACGGATCCTTTATTTTCACATCCACTCCTAAGACAGTACCTCATAGGGGCCAAGAACTTAAGACCGCCAAGGAGAGCTCCAACACCTACTTGGGATCTCAACTTTGTCCTGGAAAAGCTTACACTGCCGACCTTTGAACCAGCTTTTTCAAATGATTTAAAATTTCTTTCTTGGAAAACTGCCCTACTACTAGAAATAACCTCAGCTAGAAGAGTCTCAGAGCTACAGGCACTAATGGCAGTGGAACCTTTCCTCATTTTTCATCGACAGTCTCTCTACGAACTAATCCTTCCTTTATGCCAAAGGTGGTATCCAGTGTGGCCCTAAACCAAACCATTCACTTGCCCACCTTCTTTCCAAATCCCCAGAACAAAGGAGAAAGACTCCTGCACTCTTTGGACATTCACAGGCAATTACCTTACTACTTGGATAAAACTAAGACTTACAGAAAAACTGACCAGCTCTTTGTAGCCTATGCTACAGGATCACAAGGAAAAGCTATCTCAAAACAGACCATTTCTAAATGGATAGGACATTGCATACGTTTCTGCTACACACATCATGGGAAACCAGTACCTGCTAACATTAGATCCCACTCCACCAGGGCTACAGCTACATCAGCAGCCTTTCTCAGGGGAGTGCCAACCAAGGATATTCTGGAAGCTGCTACTTGGAGTTCAGTGCACACCTTCACCAAACACTATCACTTACCTCTTTACTCTAAGTCTAGAGCTGGTTTTGTCACTGCAGTTTTGCAGGGCCTACTAGCCTCTTCTAACCTTGTTTGACTCCACCACCCCTCCTTAGCTTTGGGATTCAACCCAAGTGTGAGGACTGCAGCAGGATAACACGATGAACATAGTACAGTTTTGTACCTACCATAAATGTAGATGTTCGAGTGTTCACCCTGCTGCAGTCCAGGTTACCCTTTCTCCATCCCCTCTGAACTAGCTGAACCTATCTCTACCACTTTATCCTATACTACCTCTCTGGTGTATATAGCCTACCTTTGGGGGCACCTGACATCTGGGGCAAGAAAAACTGAAGAAAATGGCGTTAGATGCCTCTTATATACCCCTGACGCACTGATGTCAGGGAAGAAGCGACAGCAACCGACGCCAGACTAAGACTTTGGAATTTGGGCTGACTGTGGGACCGCCTGATGGTAGGATAACCCAAGTGTGATGACAGCAGCAGGGTGAACACTCGAACATCTGCATTTATGGTAGGCACAAAACTGTACTTCTTTCAGATGTCTCCAAAATTTGGTGTTCACCCTGAGTTTTTTCAAGTCCAGCATGATACCCACCACATTCAGAAGCTTTCTAAGAGTCATCCTGAAGACGGTTAATCAGAGATTTCTTACCATCTGAAAAAGTGTCCTTTCTAGCACACCTTCCACAGCAGTCTGTAAATAAGGGATGACCAGGATTTCAGCGGAAGTTCTCAGAGCCCTGAGTTTTATGGTGTCTGCCAGCCTCACTGTGGTGTTATCAAGACTCCCTAAGCAGTGCAAACAAAAGTATCTGAAAACATGGTGATTGCAACATTTGCTTCCTACAAGAAAAGGATGTACCAGTTCTGCTGCATCTTAAGTGAATTTATTTGGTGGGCTACTCAAGTACGGGCAAATGTGGAGATGACATTTTAGCACCGGTCAAAAAAAAAAAAAAAAAAAAAAACACAAGATCAGAACCCGACTATAAATGCATTGGGCAAGGAGTGGAAATGCACACCTGTAATTATGTGGTGCATTGTCTCTAGACTTCAAGTAGAGGGTGCAGCACATCTGTGTCAAACAAATTTTAGTAGTGATCTTGGCTCTCAAACCTTTGTGACCGATTTTGAAACCAGGAATTGTGCTATTGGCCAGAGAAGGCACCACAGTTGTGTGGGGTATAAAAGAAGTTGAGAAAACCCACCTCCATACCCTCATTGCAGATTAGCCAGGCAAGCCCAGATGATAGCTTCACAGTAGTATATTGTACATATACCCTCAGACCTCATTGACAAAGGTGGATACCCTCCATTTATTAAGCAGGATCCATAAGTGGTATCTGAGCAGAGCCATATTTGAAAGGCTGACAGAAAAAGTCCCACAGATACTCATTCACTTAGACAATCATTGTCAGTTTTTCACTAGGTTTGCATGCAGGAAGCGGAGTGGTGGATGCCTTCTCTTTATCTTTTTATCACTGCATACCACCAACTTCTTTACTACTCAGAGTACTGCAGAAGGAAGGTGATGGAGAAACCCAGAAAGAATCTTAAAAGTTGCTTTGTGACCTAGATACCACTGGTTTTCCCTTTTGGTGCAACTAGAGAAGAGACCACTATGTATTCATAGTGTATGGTAGAGCATAGTCCATGTTAGCATGTTAGTCATACTTAGAAATGGGCAACCTAGGCAAATGTCCACTAGATATTAATTGTTGTATGTTACAGTACTACTACAGTGTAAATAATATTCAAGCATATACTGTTACTGTGCGTTTTCCTTTCGTGTATTTGACATGCACTGTTTAGAAAGACTAAATTGTACTCCAAATAATTGGAAACGGTATGAAACCTCTTTGTCTACAAACCACTGTTTTGGGGGGTAGGGGAACAGGATAAAACCCTAAATCTTGCTTATAGTTTTGGTCAAAACCCACAACTGAGATATTAACCTCTTCCAAGACCTCCGTCTGGAAAAAGTAACTGTTGCATAACACTGACATCCCACACTTGACATTTTGCATAGTGTAGCATTTTGCAGGAATGAACTTCTGATAAAATTATTCATCTGAGTGGTATTCATCCAGATGTGCTTGCAGAACAAGCCTTTAGAAGCAGTGTGCTTCAGTTCTGTTTAACTTTATAAATTATTATATAAATGTTTAATTATAAAAAAAAGCATCGGATTTTGACAAGTTTTCAGTAATGGCTTCCTAGCCTCTGTCATGTGCTCAATGATTCTCATTCTGATTGTACACTGTTGTGCTTATGCTAGTATAATGTAAAATATGACATTGGTGGGGTGTCATTCATTGTCTTGTTACTCGTAGCTGTTAGATTTTGTGCACATTCTTTGTGAATAGACACTGATAATTACCACATTCTAAACATTTTCTTGTGTGTCTTTTCCTTTATTTCTGATTTCATTGTATTGGGTCTCATTTAGTTTTGGCTTTATGCTTAGTCTTATTAGTGAGGCCATTCAGCCATTCCATTTTCTTTTAACTTCTTGATTATCCTGTCTCCTTTATAGTTGGTTACTAAGTGATGCTCTTAGCATCAGTGACTGCAACTGTAGTCCATACAAGTGGTGTCTTGAGTTCAGCACCCTTCCTCCAGGTTAGGTTTGATGGCCCACCACTTGGAGTGTCAGAGGTTCCATTTGTGAATCTGACATCCACCTATGCTCTTTTGGAAATTCTTTGCTGGAGTTTGCATTTTGTATAATGTTTTTATGTATAATCTGTGTGGAATTGTTTGGCATGCTCCATGGCTTAGTGAATAAGTACCTTGTTGAAGAAATAACTTTATTGGTAATTGTATATGTTGCATGAACAATATAGTTTTTTTTTAGAAATGGATAACTGATTAGATAATTTAGGCCTTGTGTAAGTGCTATGAAAAAAGGGAGGTGCTATTAAGTACACAGATTCCATTCAAAGGGATAGTTTATGCATTTTGCTGTTTAAGCTTAGAGCATGAGTTTAAGAATTAGTTTGTTGAATGAAGGTTTATGATGAAGTTCTTTGAAGGGAAAATTAGTCATTCTCACTGCTGCTGAATGAGTTGTTTTGTTTTCTGACCAGGAAACAATTGGACAGCTTCACAAAGCTCTAACTCCCTTCTACACCTTCACACTGCTCTGACTGCTAATTGCTCAGCCCAAAGAAGGAAAATCATATGTCAGGAGTGAAATAATCTTCAGTACTTTCTTGCTGCCTCAAGTAAAAGCAGTTCTGAGGATTTGTAAGAGCAGCCTTTGGCTACAAGCTTTTTTTCTGGCATAAGTCTCCATAGGGAAACCTTCCCACACTAACAATATTGCATTTTAAATATTTTTGATGCATTTTTTTATCTTCTGTAAAATACTGGCAGTTGTATAATCAGAAGTTTTGTGCTAGAAGCTATCTTTAGGATGGGGCTGTTTGTTTTTGTGAGAACAATGTACTGCTTTTAATAAATTTTAACAAGTGTAAGGATTTAAAGATTGAGTAGAGGGTGTTATGTACTTCAGTGTGTTTTGGTGCTTGTGCATACTTATTGACAGCATTCATTCATTGTTACTGTTTCAGATGTTTTTCTTGAATGTGCTTTTTAACTACCTAGAAATGTATTTTATGTTTAGGATTTGTGTACACTTAGACAACTTAAGAGAATTGAGTACTTGACAAGGTTTTAGTGCACTGCTTATTTTACCTTAAAATGTTGAGGGACTGTGCGTGTGCTGCTTGTGAACACTTGCCAAAGACTTACCTTCTGACCAGCACTTTTCAGCAGCACTTGCCTGCATTCAGACTTCTTCCTTGGCTACAGCATGTATTCTTATACCATTTCTGATTTTCTTCTCTTGTTATACCTAAAAAGAAGAAAAGAACAGAAGCTCTTTTCTGTATTGGGGGCTCAGACAATGCCTTAGTCTCTGGTGGGTGTGACTGCAGTTACGATTTGTTGTTGTTGGAACCATTTGCTGGTTTCTTTGGTTCCTTTGTTGTCTTGTCTGCCACAGTGAATGGAGGGTTAGCCACTTTGTCTGTAGCGGTTTTAATATCTAGTCAGGGTATGGGAGAACTAGTTTCTTTGGGTCTGGGAGGTTCTTGTCTGGGTGGCTGGAGAAGGGGACCTTTTTCCCTGGGTGAAGTGCCACCTCCCATTTTTGTCATCTTCTAAGGTTGTCCCTAGAAAGATCAAAATGTTACACACTGCTCACCCAAATAGCTTTTATCTGATGTCCTTCATGGATGCATCTGCAGTCATAACAACTGGGTTGTCCTGTCGTCAGGCAGCCCTTCAGTCGGCCGGATTCCAAAGTCCGGGTCCGGCTTCGGCTGATGTCGCACTCCACCCGACGTCATCTCTGTTGGTCTTCGGGTATAAAGGCATCAGCCGACGCCATTTTCTTCAGTCTTTCTTGCCGCGTGGCGCCCGAAGCAGAAGCTGTTCGCAAGTGCCGGTCGGTCGGATCCAGAGATTACTTCTCCCGAATACTACTTCGAAGACTTCTAAAGCTAAGTACCCCGTTGGGGACTCTTTCTTGCCTCAGCCGATGTCAGAAAAAGTTAACAATTGTTTAACCTGTGGGAAACAAATACCTCATAAAGATTTCCACTCTTACTGTCTGCCTTGTTTAGGCCCAGCCCACGACGTAGCAGCCTGTTCGGCCTGTGCTTCTTTCAACCGGCGAGCGCTTAGGCGTCGGTCGGAGTTTGCAGAACAGTTTTTCGGTTCTGATTTTGCGTACATTATGCCGTCGGATCCTCCGACTACCCAATCTACCAAAAGCGCAAAGATAAAGACCGACACTCGCGGTCCGCGGTTTCGGCTGAAACCATGGTTAAGCAAACGCGAGTGTCTCGGTTTCGGCGAAACCGAGAAAACTGATCTAAGTACAGCTGAACCTATTCCTACAACTGAGGCCCCTGCTACAACTCTTGAATCGACCTCAGAAATTTTACCCACTACGGTGGTTGACTTATCAGACACCATCCCCTTGGATGTCTCTACCCCAGCACGTGGTGCTGCTAGGCCTCCAGCAGCCATGTCCATTAAGGCCTTCGCCAGGGCTAAAGCAGCCAAGACTACTAAAACAGTGCCTGTTAAACCCCCCACATCCAGGCCCTCTTCTAGTTCTCAAATGCTTACATTGGCAGAAGATTTAATTTCTTTAATTAGAGGATCTCAATCTCACCCAGACAGGGCCTCTCAGCCCCCAGAGAAGAGACCTAGGGCAGAGCCCCCTGAGCCAGTGTCCTCTGACGAATCTGCTGATGAATCAGACATAACTGACCAGCCTGAGGCTCCCTTCTCCAATTTTGAAGATTCTTTACCCCCAGCCCCTGCCAAACCAGACAGATTTTACAGGGTGCCAGATACTCATCACCACTTTTACAAGGCCCCACTTGC
The DNA here is from genome assembly GCF_019279795.1 of Protopterus annectens. Classification (NCBI taxonomy): domain Eukaryota; kingdom Metazoa; phylum Chordata; order Ceratodontiformes; family Protopteridae; genus Protopterus; species Protopterus annectens. The sequence continues at coordinate 223,888,134 of NC_056739.1, forward strand.
AGACCCAGAAACTATATCCCAGGGTCCCAAGGCAGTAGCCGCGACCATAGCTAAAAACCCTACTCCTTCTGAAAGGGAAGCAAGGTCATTAGACAGATGGGGTAAAAAGGTCTACACTTCAGCTACTCTCTCAGCTAGAGCTTTAAACTGTCAGTTTCACATGATACAATACCAAGAGTTTATGCTTGATCAGTTAACTAAAAAACTAACCACTGATGAATCTCTTGATAAGAAATATGTATTAGAGATGGTAAATAACATACAACAGGTTAGCAACCATTCCTTAAAATGTGGCTATGGTGCACTGGAGGCTTCATTTAGATCAGCCATGACAGGCACAGTGATAAGAAGGCATGCATGGCTAAAGGAACAAGTTTTACCGGATCATGTTAAAGCTAAGCTGCTAGATGCTCCTATGGACAAGACAAGTTTGTTTGGTACACCTGCCCAGCAGGTTATGAAGAAAATGGAAGAAAAAGCAAAATCTGTTCAAACTGTTAAAGATTTCTTGCAGGTTCAACCCCCAAGGTTTAGCAGGAACTGGCCTGCCAAAAATTGGTCCTTTCCCGACTCCACAAAATTTCAAAGGGGCAGGAATAGACGTTCCAGAGGCAGAAACCAATCCAGAGGAGGTGCCTACAGAGGACGACAGTGGCAAGGTAACAACAGAGCCACAGACACAGCCACTGCCACTACATCAGCACAACCACAGTGACTTAACCCTAAATCCGCCTACCAGGGAACAAATAGCGGCTCCTCTAGGCGGAAAGTTAACCTTATTTTCAAACAACTGGCACTACATAACAAAAGACAAGTGGATTCTACAAACCATAGATCAAGGTTATCGGTTTCACTTCCACACTTTACCAGTCAAAAGAGGAATGCCAAGTCTACCTCCAAATCAAAAAACAGAGGCTCTACGCCAGATAATGGAGTTAGCGAACATGAGAGCTGTGGAAAGAGTGCCAACAGCAGAGCAAGGAAAGGGGTTCTATTCCAGACTATTCCTAGTTCCAAGAAAGGAAAAAAGTTGGAGACCAATTCTCGACCTGTCCACCTTAAATACATACATCATTGTCCCAAAATTCAAAATGCTGACCCTACAGCAACTTCTTCCCATGCTGGGCAAGGAGTCTTGGCTGGTAACTCTAGATCTCAAGGAGGCATACCTGCACGTCCCCATTCGACCAATCTGCAGAAGATACCTCAGATTTCTTGCAGGATCAGAGCACTATCAATTCTCAGCATTGCCCTTTGGCTTATCTGCTGCGCCCAGAGTATTCACGAAATGCCTGGCATCAGTAATCGCCCATTGCAGACTACAGGGAATTCAAATTTACCCATACCTGGACGACTGCCTGCTACAAGGGGACAACAAAAGCAAGCTGACAACAGATTTACAAAGGGTCATTTACTTGCTACAAGCACTGGGATACACAGTCAATTTACAAAAGTCAAGGCTGATACCATCCCAAACAAGGACATTCTTGGGCGAATTGGACACAGTAAAACAAATGGCATTCCTGACTACAGAAAAACAAAAGAACTTCCTCTTTACTTCTTGGCACTAACAAAACTGAACAAGTTAACAGCAAGAAAAGTACTGCAGGCCTTGGGCTTCATGGCATCATGCATAATCTTGGTTCCATTTGCCAGACTACATATGAGAAAACTACAGTGGTACCTAAAGAATTTATGGTCCCAACACAGACACAGTCTAGAAACAGAAATCCCACTAATTCCATGCTTAAAACAGGAGTTCCTATGGTGGGCTCAGGCATGCCAGTCAAACCCAGGCCTACCCTTTCGCAGATGTCAAGCAAGCCAGACCATCACAACAGACGCTTCAGACCTAGGATGGGGCCCACATGCTGGACAAATGCGTGCAAGGATTGTGGACACAGGATCAACTTCACCTGCACATCAACCTAAAAGAAATGCTGGCAGTAAAACTGGCAATCCAAAAGTTCAAACCATTTCTCAAAGAGGGCCAGTTGATGATAAGGACAGACAACACCACAGTCATGTGGTACATCAACAAACAGGGAGGCACACATTCATACCCCTATGCAGAATGACCTTGGAGCTGTGGACCCTGGCACTCAGCTACAACATCCAGTTACAGGCAATATTTGTACCGGGAAAGACAATACTCTAGCAGACATATTAAGCAGAACCACTTGGATGCCCACGAATGGAAGCTGCACCGGACATCTTCAACACCATCTCAAAGAAATGGGAATGCCACAGATAGACCTATTCGCATCACCTCTCAATCACCAGCTCAAAAATTGTGGACAAGGACCTTCCACCCACTAGCATGGAAAGTGGATTCGCTCTCCTTCAACTGGAAAGGCCTAACAGCATATGCATTCCCACCTCTTCCTTTGATACACAAGGTACTACTAAAAATCAAGGAAGAACGTCCAAGGATAATCCTGATAGCTGCGAACTGGCCAAGACTACACTGGTACGCAGTAGTGAGGAGAATGTCTCGGAACAATATGTGGCCAATAGCCTGATGCCTTTGATGTTAACTCAGAACAACTACAGCATCATACATCCAAACCTAAAAACGTTGCAACTGACTGCATGGAACATCACATAGCAGCAGCTAATCCAGAACTTTCCCAAAGAGTAAAAGACATTATTCTTGAAGCACGCAGACCTTCAACAAGAAGGAACTATGCTGGAAAATGGAAAAGGTTTGTCATTTGGAGTACGGAAAGAGGAAAAGATGAGTCAAACATAGATATGCCTAACATTCTGGAGTATCTGGCCGAACTTCTTCATTCAGGCCTGTCCTACTCCTCCATCAAGATACATGCATCAGCTGTTTCAGCAGAATACAGCTTTGATCCACCTGTTTTTTCGCACCCTTTGCTCAGGCAGTTCCTCAGAGGAATCAAGAATGTAAAACCTCCAAGGAAACCGCCATTACCAGCTTGGGATTTAAACTTTGTGCTAGAAAAATTGACACTATCACCCTTTGAACCAGCAGCAACAGCAGACCTACAACACCTGTCATGGAAAACTGCTTTCCTACTGGCAATTACTTCAGCAAGGAGGGTTTCAGAACTACAGGCCTTAATGGCAGTGCAACCCTTCCTAATCTTCCACCAAGATAGTGTCCATGAGGACTAATCCTACATTTATGCCCAAGGTGGTATCCAGAGTGTCTTTAAACCAGGCAATCCACCTACCTACCTTCTTTCCCAACCCACAAAACCGTTGAAAGAATACTGCATACCTTGAATGTACATAGACAGCTACGCTACTACTTGGACAGAACATAAAATAGCAGAAAGACTGACCAACTTTTTGTAGCCTATGCAACAGGAAGGGAAGGAAATGCTATTTCCAAACAGACAATCTCCAAATGGATAGGAAATTGCATACGATTCTGTTACTCCTACCATGGAAAACCAATTCCACAGAACATAAGACCTCATTCTACAAGGGCAACAGCCACTACCACAGCCTTCTTACGAGGAGTGGCAACCAAAGACATTATTGAGGCGGCTACTTGGACCTCCATGCATACATTTGCCAAGCATTATAATTTGCCTCTATATTCCAGATCCCGAGCAGGGTTTGCCACTGCTGTACTGCAAGGGATCCTAAACACACCATAATCTACTTTTATCCTCCTCCCTAGTTGGCTATGGTATTCTACCCAGTTGTTATGACTGCAGATGCATCCATGAAGGACATAGTACAGTTTTGTACCTACCATAAATGTAGATGTCGAACTGGATAGCATCTGCAGTCAGGATTTCCCTCCCTCCTTCCCCTCTGTGGTACTCCTAGGGTGTTTACCCTCCTAATAGCTAGCTGTTGGGGAGTCTTTGTGGTGTATTTGTTTGTATATATGTACATACATGCTTATTGTTGTGTTTACCTCTATCTATTTGGAAACATTGGCATCCATCCAAATTTTAGCCTGCAAGAGGGCTTCTGGCATCTGGGGCAAGAAACACTGAAGAAAATGGCGTCGGCTGATGCCTTTATACCCGAAGACCAACAGAGATGACGTCGGGTGGAGTGCGACATCAGCCGAAGCCGGACCCGGACTTTGGAATCCGGCCGACTGAAGGGCTGCCTGACGACAGGACAACCCAGTTGTTATGACTGCAGATGCTATCCAGTTCGGACATCTACATTTATGGTAGGTACAAAACTGTACTTTCATAAGGATGATTTTATTACATTAGCTAGGAGTTTATTGGAAGCTTCTTATCCTGGAGAACAGAAATCCATACCAAAGGGACTAGCAAGGTCAATATATTCTTGCAAAAAATGTCAGAGGATTCTGATCTAGACATACAAGGCTTTTTCTTGTTGGGTTCTAAAACACAGGGCAGTGATTAATACGAAAGTTTGCCATCCCCAACTGCATTTGAAGAATTTTTGTTTTTAAAACATGTTCCAGGATGAATTGAATCTTTGCTGGAGCAAGTGACTATTCCTTTAAACTGAGGATGTGGTAATAAGCTGCAGGTGGATTTCCCACACACTATATCTATTCCTGCTATTAGGCCAGCATTGAAGGATGTGTTGAATGCTGCCTGCAGTAACCCATGCCCTCAGCCTTCAGTCCATAAAAAAGCCACAAACTTAGTACCACAACCATGCCCTGTAGACTACAAGGTAAATGGTTAGACAGATTTCATGAGAAAATTTCCTTCTGTCTGTTCTGTCAAGAGTTGACAGTTTGTGGGATTATGCTGACACACTTATTTCTGAAGGTGGGTCCTGTTTGAATCCTGCAATTTTTGACCTGTTCCAGCTGTCCTAAACATACTTGAAATGTGTAGGTGATTGTGCAGATTGTGTCTAGGGCCAGTACTACTATTGATGCTGTGTTGTGCAGATATGCCAGAGTACATGCTCAAAGGTAGACATTCAGATTTTTCAAGCCCCACATTATAAATATTACTTTTGTTGGTAGGCAAATTAATGAATTCCTGGTATTATCAGGCTAACAGGTAATAAAAAGAGATGGAGGAGAGCAATAAAAAAGTGGGGATCCTTCCTAAAACAAGTGTGGGGAGGGGGCAGACTCCACCTTCAGAATGACTGTACCAGCACTCCTTCCCCCTTCTGTCCATAAATATCTAATTCTGTGCTATAGACTAGCTTTGTCTTTTCGTTTGGCAACATATGGTTTCAGACTTCAGGGTGTTAATACTGGTTGAGGAATGTTACATTTGCACTGAGTGCATATACCTAATTTTAAGGTATTTCCTTCTTATCCTCCAAACTAAACATTTTTTCCTCAGTTTCTTTAGCATATGCTTAGCGTTTGAGTCATACTACCCTGCTTTTATGCCAAAGAGGGAGGAAGGCTTCTACTCTAGCACGTTTCTGGTTTCAGTGAACAGGCTTTCTTGGAGACCATTTTTCATCCTTTCTCATCTGGTTTGTGTAAGTTCCAAAATTCAAAATGTTACCCCTTAGGGTCTGTTACCACTCGGTCCTCTCCAGAGTTTTATGGTAACGTTAGACCTAAAAGTTGCTTATTACATTACCATGGCCAAAGAATTCAGTTGATTTCTCAGGTTCCTTCTGTGCCGCATTCATTTTTGTGCATTCTTTTGAGTTTGTTACAGCTGCTTGTGTGTTTCCAGAGTTCCTGGCTGCAGGTATAGTCTATTGCAGATTCCAAGGCAGTCACGTGTTACCTTTTGTGGATGACATCCTGAACTTTACAAAGTCTTTTCCAGAGGTTAGGAGTCCTTAACATGGGTTTCTTTAATCCTTACAAATTTGGGTATCCAAATAAAAGAAAATGCTTACGGACTCTGTTGCACAAGATAGTGCTTTTATACTGCTTTCTAGATGAGCCTTGTCCTGTCCAGTTAATATCCCACTAAACTGCCACCAAATAATGTGAAGTTCCCTACTGTCCTGGGTCAGTAATTAAGCTTTAATCCTCACTGACTCCAGTGTGACCATCACTTAAACATGAGTAATATTTCACAATTTTTTCCCCTAAGATCACAAAGGGAACAGGCTCTATAACCTGAGACTGGACTGTATACTTCTGTCCACCCCTACTGTAACTCCTTATTACACACTAGAGCGATGTGTCCCAGTTTAAGACTTCTGATACTTGCACTTAAATTAAATCTCGCACATCCAAACACTTCTGGGAAAGCCTGAGACAGATTTCCAGCTGTGCCTCTTCCCCAAAATAATAGGTAATGCTGCCACCAATCAGTGTGTCATCATACCCTTTATAGGGGTGTCTAATTATGAAAATTAGATATTATAACAAATAGTAGCAAATGACCTAAGCAAGCCAGGCTTTCGTTGTGGCCCGAGAAGTTATCAAGGCAAGTCTAAGCACACGCAAATCACTAAAGAAAACACTGATTGACCAGCCACAATGTAAGTTCATAAAACTATTTGATAATGAGCAAAATGATTTAAAGTGTGAAACAGTAATTCCCAGTAAAACAGAACTCAGATCACCAGAAAAATGAAATCAGTACTGAAGGATAGAAATGCGCGTCTGTCACTTTATCGAAATTTTACTACATCGAATCACTAAAGGTCTGCCTCTAGTGATCGATGTAGTAAAACATTGAATAACGTAAAAAAAAAAAACAAACAAAAATAAAAACTAACTAGCGTAGGCAGGGGGACAAGCCCCCCTGCACCCCCACTTAAATATTCCAACTGAGACCGCACTACATTGAGGTAAACTGAAATCTCCCCCTACGGAGATTTCAGTTTACATGCATGGTGTTCTGCACTTTTGATGTGCTGCCGACAATATCAGCTTCGATATTGTCAGCTTTCGACATCGTGAAGTAGACCCTAGAAATGCAACATTTAGAAAAACTCTGATCTAACTGATAAGTTATAATTTCATAACCGATTAAAGAACTGTCCCTGATCTAAACAAAAGTACTACAACAGAGCAAAAACAGGCTTATAGTTCTTGGTGAGTCCTTTCAGGTATCCACTGCGCACAGTACATTTGTGAACAACTCGTATCTTGCTGTTAACTGCAACTGTCTACTGGCAACAGTAACTGACAAATATAACCGACTTCAGCAGGCTCTTTTATAGACCAGTCTAAGTGTCACAACTGTTCCAGTTCTAATTTTCATTTTATATTTTGAAAATAAGCCAGCAGCTGTTTAAAGTTACTTCCTGTCTTTCAGCTTCTGACAGTAACACACAGCTGTCAACATTCCGATAACATCAGCTGAATCTGAGACCATTTGCCTTTAGAATTTTTCTTCATAAACGTGCAGTTAAAAATGTAAAAGGACACTGTTCGTCTTTGAAACTTTCAGTGTTGTCCTATTCTCATGTTGCAGCATTCATTACAGTAGGGAGGTTGCTGCCTGCAGCACTGACATCCGACCAGTATACCAAAGTCTTTGGAAGAGGAGGGTATGTGTGACGTCCTATGTCAGAGCCATAAACCGACGTAGGCTATAAAAGGTAACGTCTGCACATAACCTCTTCAGAAGTTTTCTGCCACAGTGAACGTTGGACTCCTGTTCACCAGTTCGGAAGCCAATTGCTTGTTTTTGGATGACCGCTACAGGCAACTGCGGCAAACAAGTATCCGCTTGTGGGAGACCAAATTCCTCAAGACACGCGTGAAGTGCATTTTCTGTCTAGGCAAGGCCCACAACCGTATGTCCTGCCCCATTTGAAAATCCTTTGTACCTAAAACTCTCTGCAGCCAGATGGCTGCATTAAAACTATACTTAGAAAATCAAAGCGTCCAGCGTCTCACACTCTGTATGGAGGGGAGGAGTAGGCACGTCCAATGAGCCACCTTGGAAGAATGCCAAGAAAATCAGGCTGGATTCCCAGACTGCACCTCAGGTGTCTGAAGAGATTTTTGAGCCAGATGAAATCCCTGGATCTTTTCAGAACATGTTTCCCAACCAGGCCCAGGAACCTCGATGGAAGCTGGGATGGCGAAAATGGTGAGCACGTCTGCTGAGGTTAGTCTGCCATCACATCCTGATGGCAGAGGGGAACCACGGCTTATACCGTTGGAAGGGCTTACTCTTTCTCTACCATCCATCCAGACAGCCCCCACACATTCTCAGCCATCTGCCCCTATGAAGAGAAATAAAAAAACTTAAACATCCTGATCCTTAACCTGTTCCTGGATGGAAGATTTCTCCCAGAGTCTTTAAGGCATTCCAGGCCTTACAGACACAACCACCAGCTGTTGCTCCTTCAGGACCCCCTTTAAGAGGTATCTAGGACACTAAGAAAAGGTACTTTGACCTGCTGCAAATAGAGCACACCCCCCCCCCTCTGCTGTGCCTTCTTTGCTACCTGCCTTCCAAGATGCGTTCTTGGCTGCTTCACAGGCCCCAGATTCCCAACCTTCAGTCTCTAAACATCCTGACCATTTTTACAAAGTATCTCAGGACATTCAAAATCCTTTTTGCAGACCCAGCAGTTATTGCAGATGTTCTTAGTGTTTCACTGTTGCAGTCATCACATTTGGGTTATCTGCTTGCAGAAGCCCTCAGTCGGCCTGATTATCAAAGTCTTGGGTCCTGTGTCGGTTGCTGTCTCATCTTCCATAACGTCAGGTAGTCAGGGGTATAAAGCATGCAGCCGATGTCATTACATCAGTCTTTCTTGCTGTGCGGTGCCCGAAGCAGAAGCAGTTGGCAAGTGCCGATCGGCCGACTCCTGAAATTTTTGTTTTCAAGTTTCAGAACCGAAGTCTTCAACTAAAGCTAAATACCCCGTTGGGGAAACATTTTCTTGCTCTAAACCAATGTCAGTAAAAGTCATTAATTGTATTTCTTGTGGAAAGCAAGTACCTCACAAAGATTTTCATTCATACTGTATTCCTTGTCTAGGCCCTGACCACGACCTACCTCACTGGTGGTTTTGTGCCTTATTTAAGCAACAAACTATTCGTCCTGTATATTTACACTTATAAATATTTTAGTACTCGGTTCAATTATCCAGATATGTCTTCGGTAAGCCACCCGACTACCGACATTCTGGATAAACGCAAAGATAAAGAGGGAGACAGGCCGCATAGGTCCAAAGCTGCCGACGACACTTCTACTAAGCCAGTTCGCCAGTACTCAGTGAGGCGCTTTTGGAGCCCCTGATACCTGCTACTTCAGATTCCCGTGCCTCAGCCTATTCAGCTCACTACAACACAGAACCCACCCCTCTTCTCTCATCCACTGCTCAAGCAGTTCCTCGGAGGGGCCAAAAACTTAAGACCACACAGGAAAGCCCCAACTCCAGCCTGGGACCTTAAATTTGTATTGGAAAAACTCGAGCCAGCTGCAAGTGCAGAGTTAAAATTCCTTTTTTTAGAAAACACCCTTCCTTTTAGCAATTATTTTTACTAGCACATGGTACCAGGATATCTTGCACTATAGGAGATTTTTGGACGATATCTCCTTTATGTGGATGGGAGACTAAGGAAGTCTTATGGAATTTATGGATTACATTAACACGACGACCACATTTTTTAGATTCACTCACAAGATCAGCAAACACCAACTTGACTATTTAGAAATTTCACTGGTTAAGGACTATCCGAACATGTGCTTTCAGTCCAAAATTTACAGGAAAAGCACTTTTTCGAACGCATACTTAAATTACCACAGTGGACATCCCTTATATCAAAAAAAGGCGATAGTAAAAGGTCAACTCATTAGAGCTTCACGAATGTCCAGCACTAACAAACTTTTCAAAGAGGAAGTTTCTATTTTAAGGGGATTTTTTAAGGAAAAACAATATCTGGAAGCTTTGGTAGAAGCACTGGTTGTAGAAATTTCTGAGAAGAGATCAAATAAGTATCCCCCTTTATTGGGGGTGGGGGTCAACGAGATCTCCCCAAACACTTCAAAAGACACCTCAAAGTCTAAAAATAGCTTTATACACACCTATTCCAACAACTCAGATCAGATTGAGAAGACTATCAAGAAATATTGGCCCATTCTCAGACTACAGGAAGATCTGAAGAATTCTATGCCCAGCTTTCCCTCTTTTGTCAGGAAAAGGGGCAAGAATTTGAAAGAACTGTTAGAAATTAGGTTGGAGGATCCACACAATCAGAATAGAAAGAAACCAGGCACTTATCCCTGTGGGATGTGTAAGCAATGCCATGCTATGCTGAATTCGGGGTCCTACTACCTCCCCTCGAGAAGATTCAGGTTCCACTTCAACAAACATTTTAACTGTGGATCTAAGGGGGTAGTCTACCTTGGATGCTGTGTTACCTGCCATGGTTTTTACATTGGGAAAACTGAAAGGGTGTTTAGGAGAAGAGTTTATGAACACTTCAAGTGACATCAGTGCAAGGAAGGAAAGTAATGCCTTCTACAAACACTCTTTGACATGTAAGGACATGGAAATAAAGTTTATGGTGTTGGAACAGGTACAACAAGATATAAGAGGGGGTAGTTGGGAGTCCAATTTAGAATACCGTGAGCTATTTTGGCAGCTCCGCTTAGACGCTAGTAGATACCCAGGTCTGAAAGACACTCTTAGCATTACTAGTGTTCTGAAATTGAGGCAAGCCCGTTTATAATACAATTCAGCATAACATGACATCTGTTATATTACTGCACTATATATTTTTATATTTTTTTATTTTATTTTTTTATTCACTTTTGCATTCATAAGATTTTAGAATAAGACACATTGAAGGTTAAGTTACCCATTTGAAACTTAGAAAAGAAGTGTTTTTATAATGCTACTAAGTAGCCCTAGATTTTAATTTGGAATCTTGATTTTACCCCTGGATGTTCAAAAGGGGTTACTGCATTTATTTGTGATTACAAAAACACTCTGCAGAATTTTCTTGGTACATCGTAACATTTTGATTTAATGTTATGTTTAACATGATTATTCAGTTGCCAAGACATTTTTACAAAATGAATCATTTTTTAATGACAATAAGAATGTATTTTAGAATTTGCCTTATATGGGGATTTTCCTTTTGGGAAAGATCCACAGGAAGTCATGTGATGACTGTGGAAGTATTTAATGTGAATGAACTTCCAGTTCATGTTTTTTGCCTTGAAAAAGCTTGCAAGTGGTCGAGTGAAAGCGCTTGGAAGAGACTGTGATTTTAACTTTGCCTTGTCATATTAAAGGATCTTATTGGAGACCTAGCAGCTGATTGATTTCTTCTACTGCTTATTTTGAAAGCCTTTGTGTACCTGCTTCCGGGTCCTGTGGTGCCAAGTGGTTTGCATTCGTAGCCCCTGATACCTGCTACTTCAGATTCCCGTGCCTCAGCCATTTCAGCTCACTACAACACAGAACCCACCCCTCTTCTCTCATCCACTGCTCAAGCAGTTCCTCGGAGGGGCCAAAAACTTAAGACCACACAGGAAAGCCCCAACTCCAGCCTGGGACCTTAAATTTGTATTGGAAAAACTCGAGCCAGCTGCAAGTGCAGAGTTAAAATTCCTTTTTTTAGAAAACACCCTTCCTTTTAGCAATCACTTCAGCAAGTAAGTTATCTAAATTACAGGCCCTTATGGCAGTGGAGCCTTTCATTATCTTTCATGCGAGCAGGGTGTACCTTAGGACCAATCCTTCTTTCCGGTATCCAGTGTGGCTTTTAACCAGTCCATTCATTTGCCAACCTTCTTTTCTAATCCACAGAATAAAGGGGAACGGATACTGCACTCCTTAGATGTGCACAAATAACTTAGATTTTACTTGGACAGGACTAAACCTCAAAGGAAGTCTTAACTACTGGTGGCATTTGCTGCAGAGGCAGAGGGGAAGGCTATTTCAAAGCAAACCATTTCTAAATGGATAGGCTATTGCATTCATTTCTGCTGTAAGCACCATGGAAAACTTATCCCACAGGGGACTAGATCCCATTCAACCAGGACTGCATCTACCTCTGCAGCCATTCTCAGCGGTGTTCCTACCAGGGACATCCTAGAAGCTGCTACATGGAGATGTTCTTTGTGTTTCACTGTTGCAGTCATTACATTTGGGCAATCTGCTTGCAGGTTACCCTCAGTCGGCCTGATTAACAAAGTCTT